>NW_007378464.1:50588-101791 GCF_000475195.1 Diaphorina citri
ACATGCCCATCCCGTAGTATGCCTCTCATCAGATGGGCGAGAAGAGACACAATACTTCCCATGTTCGGTCGTTCAAGGGGTTGTGGCCAAAGATTTGACTAGTTATTGAATGCTTGAGTTACTGTTAGGCTATTATATAATGTTGATGGATGAGCGTCTTCTCACAGTATACTTCTATTTTAGAGTCGTTTAATTGTCTCTTACGCCTGGCATTTAGCGCATGTATAATTTATTATTCTTGCTGGCGCTTAATAGTTTTTAAATACCTAGGCGCTTTTATATGAATTTGTTTTTGGTATCAACATAAACTCGAAGAAATTTTGCTTCAGTGTCGATTTGTAGAAGGTTAACCCGTCCGTTAGGGCTGTCTAGCCCCCACACCTAATCCTCAGATTGGGGTTCTTGTGTATGGAGTAAGCATAGGATTAATTTGCTTTAGTGTACTTTTTCTTGGCGAAAAATTCCATCCTTTAGGGCTGTCTAGCCCCTACACCTAATCCTCAGATTGGGCTTTTTGGGTATGGAGTAAGCATAGGATTAATTTGCTTTAGTGTACTTTTTCTTGGCGAAAAATTCCAAGCAGTTTTGGTTCCTAGCTCTTGAAGAAGTCGTGCAATCTTTTCAGTCTTATGTCGTCATTCCTCCTCTCTTTTATCAATTTCTGCATATCTTCGGTGAATTTTGCGAGCGGAGCACGTTTTCTTGAAATTCTTCACCAATCTTTTGTGTCAAATCTGAGGACTGATCTCTTCATTTTGTATTGTTGCAATATCGCGCGCTTGAGACCAATGTTTTGGTCCATTAAGCGCTGTTGAGATCTGTTAACATCAGTGTTAACGAATGCTCTAATCTTCTGGTCCACAAAGTGTTGCTTTTTAACTTCTGTTGACAGAATTAACGAGTGTTCCGAGTCTATCGGTGTTTGGGATCTTGTCCGTTTTTAAAATGTTTGCTCGCTTTCTTTTTCTCTTGTCAGAGGGAACATTGCAGGTTCTTCTAATTTACCATTTTTCACATTTATACCATTTTTCACAATAATAGGGGATTTCTTTGCTGTTTTTAAAATGTTTGCTCGCTTTCTTTTGCTCTTGTCAGAGGGAACATTGCAGGTTCTTCTAATTTACCATTTTTCACATTTATACCATTTTTCACAATAATAGGGGATTTCTTTGCGGATCTTGTCCATTAACTTCTTGAACTTTTGAAAGTGTTGGAAACTCCTTACGTTCAAAGTTCGTCACTCATTGTTGTTGGTTATCTTGGATTTTGATAATTAAGTCATGTTTTTTGGAATTAAATTGAATTATTTACTTTCTTGTCCAAACGTCCACTCCTGTGAATGCTTCCACCGAAACTCGCATCTTGTAGCTCTTCTACCGCAAAATTTCTTTGCATCCTATTGACAAGTTATTTCTGCTACTGTGAGCTTCTTGAGTTTGTGGACTCTTTTGTTTATAGCATGTATTATCTGAAATGTGAAATATCAATATCAATGTTACAATTTACTCAAGAGAAAGGAGAAAGCACCAACATGTCAACTTCTTTAAAAACCTCAAGTTCAAGTGAAGCTCCTCCAATAGTCCAATTTGAACAAAACAAATAAAATTCACTATACCAAAAACCCGGAGTAAAATTTGTGCAATAAGTAACCGGGAGTTACATTAAATTTGTACTTTCGATGTTGACGGCGAAAATTGTCTCTAGAAAAATATGTATGAACTATGAATCGAATATTTTCAAAAGGAGAGTTTTTAAGGGCATCGAAAAAACCACATCAAAAGCGAACACAGTAAAGAAATTGAACAAAACAAATAAAATTCACTATACCAAAAACCCGGAGTAAAATTTGTGCAATAAGTAACCGGGAGTTACATTAAATTCCAGATTTATTTCGTCGCTCGTTTAGCTCATCCATATTAATGAAACCCCGACCGGTGACGACTGTGAAAAGAGTTGTCACTCGTAAGGACATCAACAAAGTATTACGTGTCAGTCAAACAACTCAACCGAATCTACAAATCAACTGACAAGGGGGGGAAGGTTTCGTATTGACATCAAGATCGGCAATCGCGATTTTCCTGGAAAAAATCAAGGGAAATTATAAAGAAAATACGAGGCTAATTTTGTTCTAGTTGTTGGAGTTCGTACAACATATTATGGTTTTTTGTTGACAAGAATTGGTAATCGCACTTTTCCTGGAAAATGGATGAAAGAAAAAATCAATGAATGGACAGTGTAAAGAAAAATGACCGACTGATCTTTGGTTTTGTTCAATTTGTTGTGTTTTCCATACCTACAACATATTTGTGATCACTAGGAAGAAAAATAATGAGAAAATGAAGTCATTAAATCAAGGTTCCCGTTCTTGTAGTGTAAGTTGTTTGAGGGCGGTTCGGTCGTTCAAGGGGTTGTGGCCAAAGATTTGACTAGTTATTGAATGCTTGAGTTACTGTTAGGCTATTATATAATGTTGATGGATGAGCATCTTCTCACAGTATACTTCTATTTTAGAGTCGTTTAATTGTCTCTTACGCCTGGCATTTAGCGCATGTATAATTTATTATTCTTGCTGGCGCTTAATAGTTTTTAAATACCTAGGCGCTTTTATATGAATTTGTTTTTGGTATCAACATAAACTGGAAGAAATTTTGCTTCAGTGTCGATTTGTAGAAGGTTAACCCGTCCGTTAGGGCTGTCTAGCCCCTACACCTAATCCTCAGATTGGGGTTCTTGTGTATGGAGTAAGCATAGGATTAATTTGCTTTAGTGTACTTTTTCTTGGCGAAAAATTCCAAGCAGTTTTGGTTCCTAGCTCTTGAAGAAGTCGTGCAATCTTTTCAGTCTCATGTCGTCATTCCTCCTCTCTTTTATCAATTTCTGCATATCTTCGGTGAATTTCGCGAGCGGAGCACGTTTTCTTGAAATTCTTCACCAATCTTTTGTGTCAAATCTGAGGACAGATCTCTTCATTTTGTATTGTGGCAATCGCGCGCGCTTGAGACCAATGTTTTGGTCCATTAAGCGCTGTTGAGATCTGTTAACATCAGTGTTAACGAATGCTCTAATCTTCTGGTTCATAAAGTGTTGCTTTTTAACTTCTGTTGACAGAATTAACGAGTGTTCCGAGTCTATCGGTGTTTGGGATCTTGTCCATTAACTTCTTGAACTTTTGAAAGTGTTGGAAACTCCTTACGTTCAAATTTCGACACTCATTGTTGTTGGTTATCTTGGATTTTTCAGTGATTCAGTCATGATCCTGAAATCAAATTGAATTATTTACTTTCTTGTCCAAACGTCCACTCCTGTGAATGCTTCCCGGATCAAGAATAGTCCCGAGTGTGGCGAAATTCCAGAGCTCTCGAAGCTTTGGGCCTGTGAAGTTTAACGCTAAAATTCATGTCGCTGCATTGGGGCATGGAAGCCCAAAAAATTGGCACACATTTGGATTAAGAATAGTCCAAAAGCTTCTATCTCTGGTGAAATGCCACAGCTCGAAGCCTGTAAAGTTTAACGCCAATGTTCATGTCGCTGAAGCTCTACCATAAAATTTCGGTAATGTGACTCCTACCATCCACCAGATTTTACTTGATCTGGCCTGTGAAGTTTAACGCTAAAATTCATGTCGCTGCATTGGGGCATGGAAGAGAAAGTCGTAGACTCCCAAAAAATTGGCACACATTTGGATTAAGAATAGTCCCAAAAGCTTCTATCTCTGGTGAAATGCCAGAGCTCGAAGCCTGTGAAGTTTAACGCCAATGTTCATGTCGCTGAAGCTCTACCATAAAATTTCGGTAATGTGACTCCTACCATCCACCAGATTTTACTTGATCCAAGACCAAGATGATCTGGAACGTTAAATACATTATTGAGTAAGAAATCATTAGGTGTAAGGAAACCCTTTCCTTGAATGGATTTCATAGTAGGTATAATATTAATATCCCTTGTTCCATAGAGTTCAAACATCGATATGGCTATCATGGGCCAAATATCGTATGTTATGGAACTATGTACATATTATTATTTATGTCTGGACTAACAAACGTCGCGTTGTGTCGGTAACGTTTATAAGAAATTAAAAAATTATGAAGTTCATATCAAAAGAAATGGAAAAAAAGACGAACATTCAAATCCCATGCCTACAATAAACGAGTGTCTACAGTATTTATCATTGAAACTCCCTCTAACATAAATAACTTCCACAATCCACATACACTTAGTGGATTTCGACCGGTAACGTTTATAATAAATCCCTGTCGCGTATAATATCTCTAGTAGCGCGGTCAAACTTTCTTGACTTGGCGGGGCGGAGCGCTACCGCGCTCCTTAATTAAAAATTGTGAAGTTCATATCAAAAGAAATGGAAAAAAGACAAACATTCAAATCCCATACCTATAATAAACGAGTGTCTACAGTATTTATCATTGAAACTCCCTCTAACATAAATAACTTCCACAATCCACATACACTTAGTGGATTTCGACTCCTAGTAACAAAGAGTGCATATTCATCATGGCGGCATCGTGACCGGCCCATTATGAGCTTTCACCGTTTAAAATTGTTTAAATTAAGAAATTCTAATTATTCTCAAAATTGAGTCTACTTTTTTTTCGTTTCTTCAAAGTTGGTGACACTGATTTGTAGTGGGAACATTGTAATATTCGTAATGTGTAGTAACAACCGACACTTGTGATGAAAAAATCTGTTTTGGTAAAGTTGGGGGGACTCCGGCCCGATGCGATGACATAGGGAGAATTAAAAAAAAAAAAACTTAGGCCAGCCACTCACTTGGATCAAGAATAGTCCCGAGTGTGGCGAAATTCCAGAGCTCTCGAAGCTTTTGACCTGTGAAGTTTAACGCTAAAATTCATGTCGCTGCATTGGGGCATGGAAGAGAAAGTCGTAGACTCCCAAAAAATTGGGACACATTTGGATTAAGAATAGTCCAAAAGCTTCGATCTCTGGTGAAATGCCAGAGCTCGAAGCCTGTGAAGTTTAACGCCAATGTTCATGTCGCTGAAGCTCTACCATAAAATTTCGGTAATGTGACTCCTACCATCCACCAGATTTTACTTGATCCAAGACCAAGATGATCTGGAACGTTAAATACATTATTGAGTAAGAAATCATTAGGTGTAAGGAAACCCTTTCCTTGAATGGATTTGATAGTATAATATCCCTTGTTCCATAGAGTTCAAACGTCGATATGGCTATCATGGGCCAAATATCGTATGTTATGGAACTATGTACATATTATTATTTATGTCTGGACTAACAAACGTCGCGTTGTGTCGGTAACGTTTATAAGAAATTAAAAAATTATGAAGTTCATATCAAAAGAAATGGAAAAAAAGACGAACATTCAAATCCCATGCCTACAATAAACGAGTGTCTACAGTATTTATCATTGAAACTCCCTCTAACATAAATAACTTCCACAATCCACATACACTTAGTGGATTTCGACAAACACATGTACCTTAGAGCCAAGTGTGCCAAATACCAACAAATCTCAGGAGTGTTTTGCGACAGACCGTCTAGAGATCTATTTAGAACGATTAACATGCCGAGATAGGCAAGATTTGTAACAAGTAATGAGCGTAGTTACCATGTGTTTTGAATTTGTAGTTCTTGTTGAAGAGTATGTTGGCATGTATTCTGTATTCTCATACTGGAACATGGAACTAAAACTCAAGTTGCTTGATAAATCTAGTGAATTTAATTAATACCCATTTGGAAATGGATTGATGAAATTAACAATGAGTGGGTCAACTTAGAATGAATGATGACATTCGATGTTGACGGCGAAAATTGTCTCTAGAAAAAAATGTATGAACTATGAATCGAATATTTTCAAAAGGAGAGTTTTTAAGGGCATCGAGTATTGTTAAGCTTTGAATTGTCGACTATTACTTTCTATTGCCAACATTAAGTTTAGGATACGTTCTACTATTTAGTTAAAAAGTGTTGGAATCGGTCCAAAATTTCAAAATCGGAAAAAGGCTAGACATATCCGTTTTAGGACCCCCCCTTAGTCCAAAAAAGTAATTTTTAGCTCATGATCAAAATATCTTGAGAAGGGTTTGCGGCGTGAAGTGATAAAAAGCTTTTCTAGTATATCCATTATCCATAGATGTAGTTAAAAAGTGTTGGAATCGGTCCAAAATTTCAAAATCGGGAAAAGGCTAGACATATCCGTTTTAGGACCCCCTCTTAGTCCAAAAAAGTAATTTTTAGCTCATGCTCATGATCAAAATATCTTGAGAAGGGTTTGCGGCGTGAAGTGATAAAAAGCTTTTCTAGTATATCCATTATCCATAGATGTAGTTAGAAAATGTTGGAATCGGTCCAAAATTTCAAAATCGGAAAAAGGCTAGACATATCCGTTTTAGGATCCCCTCTTAGTCCAAAAAAGTAATTTTTAGCTCATGATCAAAATATCTTGAGAAGGGTTTGCGGCGTGAAGTGATAAAAAGATTTCTAGTAGGTATATCCATTATCCATAGGACGCGACTGTGAATACACCTATTTAGAATATTTACATATGTCGAAAAAATTTTCGATTTTTCTTAGTCGACGCGACTGTGAATACACCTATTTAGAATATTTACATATGTCGAAAAAATTTTCGATTTTTCTTAGTCGAAAATTTTCCAAGTCAAAAAAGACGTTTTTTCCCCGTATTGTAATGGAAAGTCGTGTGATGTTCACGGCAGATTTATTTCGTCGCTCGTCTAGCTCATCCATATTAATGAAACCCCGACCGGTGACGACTGTGAAAAGAGTTGTCACTCGTAAGGACATCAACAAAGTATTACGTGTCCTTAGGACGCGACTGTGAATACACCTATTTAGAATATTTACATATGTATGTCGAAATTTTTTTCGATTTTTCTTAGTCGAAATTTTTCCAAGTCAAAAAAGACGTTTTTTCCCCGTATTGTAATGGAGAGTCGTGTGATGTTCACGCCAGATTTATTTCGTCGCTCGTCTAGCTCATCCATATTAATGAAACCCCGACCGGTGACGACTGTGGAAAGAGTTGTCACTCGTAAGGACATCAACAAAGTATTACGTGTCAGTCAAACAACTCAACCGAATCTACAAATCAACTGACAAGGGGGGGAAGGTTTCGTATTGACATCAAGATCGGCAATCGCGATTTTCCTGGAAAAAATCAAGGCAAATTATGAAGAAAATACGAGGCTAATTTTGTTCTAGTTGTTGGAGTTCGTACAACATATTATGGGTTTGTGTTGACAAAAATTGGTAATCGCACATTTCCTGGAAAATGTGCGTCCTAAGCCCGTGTAAATACAGAAGGTTTGGTGTTAGGAAAGGCATCCTGCCAGTAAAACTCTGCCTAAACCAAAGATGGAAAGTCGATGTAGCCACCGAGGAGAGCAATGTAGCCACCGAGGAGAGCAATGTAGCCACCGAGGAGAGCAATGTAGCCACCGAGGAGAGCAAGCCAGCTTTATTAGGTGACGGTCCTAAGCCCGTGTAAATACAGAAGGTTTGGTGTTAGGAAAGGCATCCTGCCAGTAAAACTCTGCCTAAACCAAAGATGGAAAGTCGTTATATAGGAAATACGGTTAATGCTAGGGCATACCCTGTAAGCGATGCGCAGTCACGTCGCCCGGAAACTGTGATAAGTGGGCGAGGGCTACCGTACCAGGAGCGGGTACGGCTAACGAAGCGAGTTCAGAAGGATGGGGAAAAGTGTGTGAGAAATGTGAGAATAGGGACATTGAATGTAGGGAGCTTAACAGGTAAACCATCATCACGCCACGTCACGTGAGCTCACGCGACGTGATGGCTCTTGAGATTGAGAACAGTTGGTACAAGTTTTTACTCTCCTTATCCTATAGGAAGGAAAGTAATGTAATAGGGTCAAATTTTCAATGGTCAGTTTTTAGTGCCAAAACACGTTTTGAGGTCCCTAGAACCTAAATCCAAAGTTTCAGCCATTGGTTCGTGTGTGTCTGTCTGTAAACAAAATATCTCGAGAACGGTAAGAGCTAGCGACTTGAAATTTGGTACCTATGTAGATGTCAAATGTGACAAGGATGCGACACGAAACTTTTGGTTAAGATCGGTTCAACGCTTGGCGGTATTTTACCGCTTTTTGGCGGTTTTCGGTGTAATTTAACAATATCTCGGAAACAGTATGAGCTAGAGACTTGAAATTTGGTATGTACCTAGTTCACAAATATGAAAAGGATATATGTAACACAAACACGTTTGGTTGAGATAGGTGCTGCGGTTAGCTGTATTTTGACCGCTTTCGGACAGATTTCGACCGTTTTTTGGCGGTTTTTAGCTATACCGACAAAACGGTTAGAGGAACACCCAAATAAGCATCATTCAATAGGATAAGGAAAGTCGTGTGATGTTCACACCAGATTTTTTTTTTTTTCTTTTTATGTTGGTCTAATTGAAATTTGGCAGCCCTCAATACTCACTAGATGGGAAGCACTTGGAAAACAATTATTCTTATAGTTTTTGTAACCTTGAACATTTATTGCTAGGATTTTGTGATCTTGTATTTCTGCTACCGGTATAATATATAGTTATGAGTTGGTATTGGTAGTTATACAGTAGCACATTTGGACAGCATTAGCATTCATCAGAAAAGAACCAGCCATAAGGCTATTCGGCCTATGGATGGTTATTTCTGCTTACTGTTGTCAATTAGAAGCTGCCTACTAAACTTTAATAGCAAATCACTTGTCTTTAGGCCGCCATTCGGCGACCTCACAAGATCTTGTCCATTAACTTCTTGAACTTTTGAAAGTGTTGGAAACTCCTTACGTTCAAATTTCGACACTCATTGTTGTTGGTTATCTTGGATTTTTCAGTGATTCAGTCATGATCCTGGAATCAAATTGAATTATTTACTTTCTTGTCCAAACGTCCACTCCTGTGAATGCTTCCACCGAAACTCGCATCTTGTAGCTCTTCTACCGCAAAGAAGTATACGGTCCGATACCACCGAAAGCTGTCCATCGAAAACTGTCAAAAGCAAGACTACTTTCTTGGTTTTCTCCCACAGAAAACCACCAAGTTACCCCGAAGAACTTTCAACACACGAGTAACAAACGGTCTCTTAATTAATGCAGACGTCAGAGTAACCGGAGAAGTATGACCTTAGGATAGTCGTTATCCCGAAGAACTTTCAACACACGAGTAACAAACGGTCTCTTAATTAATGCAGACGTCAGAGTAACCGGAGAAGTATGACCTTAGGATAGTAGAAACATACTGCCCTCACGTGACGTGATAGTAGTGTAGCTGTCCTGAACGAAATTACCTACAATATTATGAGAAAACTTTGAACTACATCTTTCTGACTCCCCATGATTTCACGTGACGTGATGGTAGTGTGTTTCTACCTTGAGAATTGAGATCCTCGATTTGTTGACAAAATGAATTTGGTGGACGTCGTTTTTTCGTCTTATGGCCAAAGCCAAAGATTGAGACGTTTTACCATTCTTTTTTCGTCAAGTTTGTTTGTTTGTTTTTTTCTTCTTCTTTCTTTTGTTAACACCCTGTGTAAAAAAAAAAATCCCGTGCCAAAGTTTGAGATCATAACGTAAACCCAAACAGCAGCATGTCACAATTTTATCGCTCAGTGAATGATATTTTGTGATGCAATTTGTTTCTCTTCTCTCGTTGATTTTGTTTAAGTTGTTTTTGTTCTTATTCTTTTTGAGATGTTTTTAAATTCACTATACCAAAAACCCGGAGTAAAATTTGTGCAATAAGTAACCGGGAGTTACATTTGTACTTCCGATGTTGACGGCGAAAATTGTCTCTAGAAAAAAATGTATGAACTATGAATCGAATATTTTCAAAAGGAGAGTTTTTAAGGGCATCGACCTTTCTTTCAACACACGAGTAACAAAGAACTTTCAACACACGAGTAACAAACGGTCTCTTAATTAATGCAGACGTCCGATTAACCAGAGAAGTATGACCTTTAGAATAGCTAGATGCAGTTGAATCACCACCAATCGTGCTCCTACCATCCTTCAGATGAGTTTCAATGGAAAAATTTCCTTCGACATTAAGAACATTAAGGAACGGAAACTTAATGAAGATACTCAAACCCGAAAGACCAAGAGGTTGATCACCACCAATCGTGCTCCTACCATCCTTCAGGTGAGTTTCAATGGAAAAATTTCCTTCGACATTAAGAACATTAAGGAACGGAAACTTAATGAAGATACTCAAACCCGAAAGACCAAGAGTCACCACCAATCGTGCTCCTACCATCCTTCAGATGAGTTTCAATGGAAAAATTTCCTTCGACATTAAGAACGTTAAGGAACGGAAACTTAATGAAGATACTCAAACCCGAAAGACCAAGAGACAAAGGGGAAGACTTACGATTATGACTTTATGATTTGGAACTCCAACAAATTCCTTGCGTGAATTTTGTCCGAATTTTTGCGGTGAACTGGATGTTAAATTGAAGATAACATGTGGGATTTTGGTGAAGCGGTGTGAGTCATTATGGAAAAAGATGAACCACATGTGCTGGGGGTGTTACGTATACTTTTGTCATATTTTTATTTTTATCCAAATCTGGAAGACTCAAGTATGCCCACAATCTGTCAACAGCTACTACAACAACAACAACAACAACAACTCCAACAAATTCCTTGCGTGAATTTTGTCCGAATTTTTGCGGTGAACTGGATGCTAAATTGAAGATAACATGTGGGATTTTATTGAAGCGGTGTGAGTCATTATGGAAAAAGATGAACCACATGTGCTGGGGATGTTACGTATACTTTTGTCATATTTTTATTTTTATCCAAATCTGGAAGACTCAAGTATGTCCACAATCTGTGATGTTACGTACTGACTACTATACTACTAACCTAGTAAGTAGCAAAAAACATAAAAACATAGATAGCTTAAATCCGAACAGGAACCATCTGTGCTATAAATGCTATTATCTACTGACTGCTACTAACTATTGTAAATAGCATAAATACTCCTAATGGGTAACACCAAGTTCTAAACAGGAACAGAAGTCTAGAATTTAGAAATTATTAAAATCCTAGTAGCAAAGACAAAGAGTGCATATTCATCATGGCGGCATCGTGACCGGCCCATTATGAGCTTTCACCGTTTAAAATTGTTTAAATTAAGAAATTCTAGCTGACTACTATACTACTAACCTAGTAAGTAGCAAAAAACATAAAAACTAAAAACATAGATAGCTTAAATCCGAACAGGAACCATCTGTGCTATAAATGCTATTATCTACTGACTGCTACTAACTATAGTAAGTAGCAAATAGCATAAATACTCCTAATAGGTAACACCAAGTTCTAAACAGGAACAGAAGTCTAGAATTTAGAAATTATTAAAATCCTAGTAGCGTATACTTTTGTCATATTTTTATTTTTATCCAAATCTGGAAGACTCAAGTATGCCCACAATCTGTGATGTTACGTACTGACTACTATATGTACTACTAACCTAGTAAGTAGCAAAAAACATAGATAGCTTAAATCCGAACAGGAACCATCTGTGCTATAAATGCTATTATCTACGGACTGCTACTAACTATTGTAAATAGCATAAATACTCCTAATAGGTAACACCAAGTTCTAAACAGGAACAGAAGTCTAGAATTTAGAAATTATTAAAATCCTAGTAGCAAAGAGTGCATATTCATCATGGCGGCATCGTGACCGGCCCATTATGAGCTTTCACCGTTTAAAATTGTTTAAATTAAGAAATTCTAATTATTCTCAAAATTGAGTCTACTTTTTTTTTGTTTCTTCAAAGTTGGTGACACTGATTTGTAGTAGGAACATTGTAATATTCGTAATGTGTAGTAACAACCGACACTTGTGATGAAAAAATCTGTTTTGGTAAAGTTGGGGGGACTCCGGCCCGATGCGATGACATAGGGAGAATTAAAAAAAAAAAAACTTAGGCCAGCCACTCACTATCAGGTAGACCTGACGACGGGTACTTTTCCTTGAATGGAATTGATAGTATAATATCCCTTGTTCCATAGAGTTCAAACATCGATATGGCTATCATGGGCCAAATATCCTATGTTATGGTACAATGTACATATTATTATTTATGTCTGGACTAACAAACGTCGCGTTGTGTCGGTACGGTAACGTTTATAATAAATTAAAAATTGTGAAGTTCATAATCAAAAGAAATGGAAAAAAGACGAACATTCAAATCCCATGCCTACAATAAACGAGCGTCTACAGTATTTATCATTGAAACTCCCTCTAACATAAATAACTTCCACAATCCACATACACTTAGTGGATTTCGACAAACACATGTACCTTAGAGCCAAGTGTGCCAAATACCAACAAATCTCAGGAGTGTTTTGCGACAGACCGTCTAGAGATCTATTTAGAACGATTAACATGCCGAGATAGGCAAGATTTGTAACAAGTAATGAGCGTAACAACGGGAAGAAGAAATGAACAAGCAAAATCGGGGGAATACATGACAAAACGGGCACTCAGTTTGTCATATTTTTTTGCTTTGAAATATTGTATCTATCTCCCAACTGAATGTACTTGAATTTGGGTCATGCATTTGAGACGATTATACTGCATACTTTTGGTGTTTTCTTCGCAAGATCTCGTACCATACTTGTAATATTAGGCCGTTTAAGCATAGGAAGTACTTGCCTCCAAATCAACCAATCTTTGGATGTACTTTTTTCGCCATAACTCCTAAACAGTTAGTCTGATTTTGATGAATTTCTTTTTCAGCATAATGGAATTTTTTGACCCATTGAGTGCCTTCGGGGGCTTTTTTTCGAGTGAGATTTCTACGCGGTTCCTTGTGTTTACTGCTTTCTTGAACTACTAGTTATCTAGTTAAATTTTTACTGAACTACAAATATGCTGCATACTTTTGGTGTTTTCTTCGCAAGATCTCATACCATACTTGTAATATTAGGCCGTTTAAGCATGGGAAGTACTTACCTCCAAATCAACCAATCTTTGGATGTACTTTTTTCGCCATAACTCCTCATCTGATTTTGATGAAATTTCTTTTTCAGCATAATGGAATTTTTTTTGACCCATTGAGTGCCTTCGGGGGCTTTTTTTCGAGTGAGATTTCTACGGTTCCTTGTGTTAACTGCTTTCTTGAACTACTAGTTATCTAGTTAAATTTTTACTGAACTAGGTACATATTTTACTACCTCGCCGTTCGCAATTCGACCATGTCGCTGACGAGTCTCTTCTTCTCTAAAACTCTAGATACACATAGTGTTGATTTCTCCCAGTATGAATGTTTTCGAAGTCCTTTGGAAGTGCAGTTTGTGTGTTTCGACTTTGAAATTCACTCGTCAATCCGCCCCGTCAATCAAGATGTCAAGTTTTTGTTCCTCTCTTGTTTTGTGATAAACAATAACAAAATTGTTTTGGGGTTCCTCACTCAGCTGTTTTTGAAATCAGGTGTTGGGGATTCTATGACATTACGTAATGCTAATGGATTAATGGCAGCATTATTTGTTTGTTTTTATTTTATTATTATTATTTTTTTGCTGATGTAATTGTGTGCGTTTTTGATCTGACTGATCTTCAAATTTTTTGAAGGCTTTTGACCAGCTTATATCAGGTTGAAGCTATGACATTACGTAATGCTAATGGATTAATGGCAGCATTGTTTGTTTTTATTTTATTTATTATTTTTTTTTTGCTGATGTAATTGTGTGCGTTTTTGATCTGACTGATCTTCAAATTTTTGGAAGGCTTTTGACCAGCTTATATCAGGTTGAAATTAATGTCTTGATTCTTCTTTATATTTCCTGAAGTATGTCCTTACTGGTATTTGTGTCCTAGCTTAGTTGAAGAATGTTGTCAGAAACTCTTTTTCAAGGTGACTGATTAGCTCTCTTTAAAATAGACTCAATCTTGGGACTTTCTTTCGGTTTGGCATGACTTTTGACAAAAATGTGCTTAAAAACCAAGCAACCCTTACCATTTGAACCAACCTAACCTTCCTGAGTGATTCTGTAATACCAACAATTCTTTTCACCCCAACATAAATAACTTAACATGTGACTAGATTATTTCTTCACAGTACCTACATTTTGTACATTTTGACGTATTTAAATTGCACGGATTTTTTAAGGGCAACAGGATTCCTTATTTGGAAAATATTTTTTTTTATTTAAGTTTTTATGATTAATTTTTTGCGATGTGTGTGCGCAATTTTATATGAAAGTTGGCTATTTCTTGTGGCACTTCTTCAGGTTGAAATTATTAATGTCTTTGATTCTTCTTTATATTTCCTGAAGTATGTCCTTACTGGTATTTGTGTCCTAGCTTAGTTGAAGAATGTTGTGATCAGAAACTCTTTTTCAAGGTGACTGATTAGTTCTTTAAAATAGACTCAATCTTGGGACTTTCTTTCGTTTTGGCATGACTTTTGACAAAAATTTGCTTAAAAACCAAGCAACCCTTACCATTTGAACCAACCTAATCTTCCCGGGTGACTCTGTAATAGCAACAATTCTTTTCACCCCATCACAAATAACTTAACATGTGACTAGATTATTTCTTCACAGTACCTACATTTTGTACATTTTGACGTATTTAAATTGCACGGATTTTTTAAGGGCAACAGGATTCCTTATTTGGAAAATATTTTTTTTATTTAAGTTTTTATGATTAATTTTTTGCGATGTGTGTGCGCAATTTTATATGAAAGTTGGCTATTTCTTGTGGCACTTCTTGTACTGAGTGTGATGTGGTTTTCCATGTCGTACGTTCTAATGGCCCCTGGGCTTGTATGGTTTTTTTACTCGGATGAAATCTATATTATTTTATTCATTTAGGATTCGGTGAGGTATGCCGAAGGTCACTTTGCTCCTGGGTGTACAGTGTGTTTGATTGACACGCGGACTGAAAAATGATTCTAGTCCTTCAAAGGACCCTGAATAGAAAAGTCGATATTAAATTGGAGATATTAGGCGTATTTTATTATGCCCCTCTGTGCACTCCGAGATAGCACAGAGGTGACATTTTTACCACGCTTGCTGCCACGGGCCATTTATCTAATCTCCCTTTTGTTTTGTGTTGTTTCAGGTATGTTGTGTGTTATTGATATGACAATTTCTTCTAGTCCTGATCATGTAAGTACCGTCGGAGGCGTCTGAGTATTTTCTATCGAAACTTTTTACTGAACATATGTCTCGCCTTGGACAAAGTAAAGGGCCTTATATTCTCCTCTTCTGAAAGGTCGGTAAGTGTTGGCAATTAGCAATCAGCTTGTGTGAAATCACCATCTATGTTCTCTTTTTCTCCCTTTCCCTCCTCTCTCTCTCTCCCTCCCTTTCTCTCTCTCTCCCTCCTCTCTCTCTCCCTTTCTCTCTCCCTCCCTCCCCAAAGGAGAAAGTTGGGTGGAAGATATGGCCCCCGGGGGTATCAGCATCATTAAAATCTCGCCCCCGCTCCGCGAATGAATGAGTCAATATTTTATTTTTCAATTTATTAGTAAACAATTTGTTATTCAGAAATTTATCTCCGTTATACACTTTTTTTATTGTTATCTTGCCTTCAGTGGAAAGATAAAAACTGTTCAAACCAATAAAAGTGAAATAAGAAAAATGATAATGAAATAAGAAGAACGAGGAGCTCCTACACACACCCTGTGGAATTATAATGACAATATTATTAGAAGAATACAGGATGTCACCGTCAAGATCAGAAAAAAATGGGGCACCGTCAACAAATAATTTTAACATTGTGGACCGGACCGAGAGTAAGAGAATTGTTGATAATCGTACAGTGAATCGACAATGGTGAATGGAGAAATAGAATTTGTTTGTTTCGCCGCTTCTTGACACTTTTAGCATGAATTGTGTTGTCATTAAAGAACAATTGGATGGAGTAATGTGCCTCTTCGGGTACTTAACATGGAGGAATTTCGAATACAAGTTGGAATTGTTTTGTTAGAGACGAGTGTTTTGTCGAATAAACTGGCTATTATCAACGCCCGGGACATCAATCTAAAATTTGTTTTGGGTTTAACTCTTGGATTGAGCAATCTGGCTAAAATTTTTGATTTTTTTTAAGAGGTTTGACAGAGGGAACTGTAACTGCTATGGTCTTATCGTCCCGAAATCGTAGAGAGAAGGAAGACAGGATAGGAGAAAGCCAGCTGTTCCGAGAACGAACATTATCCCATCAGGATAAAATCCGCTCCGGGCAGGAATCGAACCGCGGCCTAGCGCTCACTAGGCAGACGCACTACCAACTAAGCCTATTAGCCTGGGAAGTGGTGTTTTCAACTTGCTATCCCCACTGGCTATGTTGTTAATGGTCAAGGTATGTCCAATGTCCAAACATAGGCGACGAGGTGAATCTCTGCTGTCGAGGCAGTGTGGACGGTCAGTCGACGCCCGGTCGACTATGTGTGGACACACCTTTACACCCGCAAAAGTTTGAAGACGTTTCGGTTCACCACAAACAATGCTTGTATGAAATTATAAAGAAAATACGAGGCTAATTTTGTTCTAGTTGTTGGAGTTCGTACAACATATTATGGTTTTTTGTTGACAAGAATTGGTAATCGCACTTTTCCTGGAAAATGGATGAAAGAAAAAATCAATGAATGGACAGTGTAAAGAAAAATGACCGACTGATCTTTGGTTTTGTTCAATTTGTTGTGTTTTCCATACCTACAACATATTTGTGATCACTAGGAAGAAAAATAATGAGAAAATGAAGTCATTAAATCAAGGTTCCCGTTCTTGTAGTGTAAGTTGTTTGAGGGCGGTTCGGTCGTTCAAGGGGTTGTGGCCAAAGATTTGACTAGTTATTGAATGCTTGAGTTACTGTTAGGCTATTATATAATGTTGATGGATGAGCATCTTCTCACAGTATACTTCTATTTTAGAGTCGTTTAATTGTCTCTTACGCCTGGCATTTAGCGCATGTATAATTTATTATTCTTGCTGTGAAAGAAAAAATCAATGAATCGACAGTGTAAAGAAAAATGACCGTCTGATCTTTGGTTTTGTTCAATTTGTTGTGTTTTCCATACCTACAACATATTTGTGATCACTAGGAAGAAAAATAATGAGAAAATGAAGTCATTAAATCAAGGTTCCCGTTCTTGTAGTGTAAGTTGTTTGAGGGCGGTTCGGTCGTTCAAGGGGTTGTGGCCAAAGATTTGACTAGTTATTGAATGCTTGAGTTACTGTTAGGCTATAATGTTGATGATGCTCCAGGGTGTACAGTGTGTTTGATTGACACGCGGACTGAAAAATGATTCTAGTCCTTCAAAGAACCCTGAATAGAAAAGTCGATGTTAAATTGGAGATATTAGGCGTATTTTATTATGCCCCTCTGTGCACTCCGAGATAGCACAGAGGTGACATTTTTACCACGCTTGCTGCCACGGGCCATTTATCTAATCTCCCTTTGTTTTGTGTTGTTTCAGGTATGTTGTGTGTTATTGATATGACCATTTCTTCTAGTCCTGATCATGTAAGTACAGTCGGAGGCGTCTGAGTGTTTTCTATCGAAACTTTTTACTGAACATATGTCTCGCCTTAGGCAAAGTAAAGGGCCTTATATTCTCCTCTTCTGAAAGGTCGGTAAGTGTTGGCAATTAGCAATCAGCTTGTGTGAAATCACCATCTATGCCCGGGACATCAATCTAAAATTTGTTTTGGGTTTAACTCTTGGATTGAGCAATCTGGCTAAAATTTTCGATTTTTTTTAAAGAGGTTTGATAGAGGGAACTGTAACTGCTATGGTCTTATCGTCCCGAAATCGTAGAGAGAAGGAAGACAGGATAGGAGAAAGCCAGCTGTTCCGAGAACGAACATTATCCCATCAGGATAAAATCCGCCCCAGGAATCGAACCGCGGCCTAGCGCTTACTAGGCAGACGCACTACCAACTAAGCTAACTAGGCTGGCTAAAATTTTTGAAATCAACCAATCAGATTGCTTAATGCAAGAAACTTAGAATAATGGGGCACCGTCAACAAATAATTTTAACATTGGGGACCGGACCGAGAGTAAGAGAATTGTTGATAATCGTACAGTGAATCGACAATGGTAAATGGAGAAATAGGGGACAAGAGTAATTAAAGCAAATGAAAATAAAGGTATGTAGAAATATACTGCCCTCACGTGACGTGAAGTAGTGTAGCTGTCCTGAATGAAATTACCTACAATATTATGGGAAAACTTTGAACTACATGTTTCTGACTCCCCATGAGCTCACGTGACGTGATGGTAGTGTGTTTCTCGAGATCCTCGATTTGTTGACAAAATTCATTTGGTGGACGTCGTTTTTTTCGTCTTATGGCCAAAGATTGAGACGTTTTACCATTCTTTTTTCGTCAAGTTTGTTTGTTTGTTTTTTTCTTCTTCTTTCTTTTGTTAACACCCTGTGACGCTCCTTATTGTCTGCATCCAGTCTGAACGGGTCACATTTTTCGTTATTCCCTGACACGTACGTTCCAGAAGGTATGCGGTCTATGCCTCGTTTCGTGCATTCGAAATTTTAGTTCTAAATAAGGCATATTTTTTTGTTTTCTTCTTCGTCTTCTTCTTGTTTTTCTCCGTTTTCGAACATTTGCACTAATTACTTGTAAATATGTAGAAGTGAATACTCGGAGCAGATGAGATAAAAAAACGTTTGACAAGGCATATTTTTTTGTTTTCTTCTTCGTCTTCGTCTTCTTCTTGTTTTTTCTCCGTTTTCGAACATTTGCACTAATTACTTGTAAATATGTAGAAGTGAATACTCGGAGCAGATGAGATAAAAAAATCGTTTGATTTGTGTGTAAATTGGCTATTTGCCTATCGCTGCCGTCAGTGGCGGAGTATTAAAATTGTTTTCTATGACAGAACGATTAAAGGGTGAGCGATAGATGAGTTTGGTATGGGAGCGAATGTTTGTCCTGAGTGCATCCGGGAATTGAACCTGAGACATCTCGTTTGATTTGTGTGTAAATTGGCTATTTGCCTATCGCTGCCGTCAGTGGCGGAGTATTAATATTGTTTTCTATGATAGAACGATTAAAGGGTGAGCGATAGATGAGTTTGGTATGGGAGCGAATGTTTGTCCTGAGTGCATCCGGGAATCGAACCTGAGACATCCATTTCTTCTAGTCCTGATCATGTAAGTACTGTCGGAGGCGTCTGAGTATTTTCTATCGAAACTTTTTACTGAACATATGTCTCGCCTTAGGCAAAGTAAGGGCCTTATATTCTCCTCTTCTGAAAGGTCGGTAAGTGTTGTCAATTAGCAATCAGCTTGTGTGAAATCACCATCTATGTTCTCTTTTTCTCCCTTTCCCTCCTCTTTCTCTCCCTTTCTCTCTCCCTCCCTCCCCAAAGACGAAAGTTGGGTGGAAGATATGGCCCCCGGGGGCATCAGCATCATTGAAATCTCGCCCCCGCTCCAGGAATGAATGAGTCAATATTTTATTTTTCAATTTAGTAGTAAACAATTTGTTATTCAGAAATTTATCTCCGTTATACACTTTTTTATTGTTATCTTCCCTTCAGTGGAAAGATAAAAACTGTTTAAACCAATAAAAGTGAAATAAGAAAAATGATAATGAAATAAGAAGAACGAGGAGCTCCTACACACACCCTGTGGAATTATAATGACAATATTATCAGAAGAATACAGGATGTCACCGTCAAGATCAGAAGAATAATGGGGCACCGTCAACAAATAATTTTAACATTGGGGACCGGACCGAGAGTAAGAGAATTGTTGATAATCGTACAGTGAATCGACAATGGTAAATGGAGAAATAGGGGACAAGAGTAATTAAAGCAAATGAAAATAAAGGTATGTAGAAATATACTGCCCTCACGTGACGTGAAGTAGTGTAGCTGTCCTGAATGAAATTACCTACAATATTATGGGAAAACTTTGAACTACATGTTTCTGACTCCCCATGAGCTCACGTGACGTGATGGTAGTGTGTTTCTCGAGATCCTCGATTTGTTGACAAAATTCATTTGGTGGACGTCGTTTTTTTCGTCTTATGGCCAAAGATTGAGACGTTTTACCATTCTTTTTTCGTCAAGTTTGTTTGTTTGTTTTTTTCTTCTTCTTTCTTTTGTTAACACCCTGTGTAAAAAAAAAAAATCCCGTGCCAAAGTTTGAGATCATAACGTAAACCCAAACAGCAGCATGTCACAATTTTATCGCTCAGTGAATGATATAAAACCTGCGATATTGATTATTAATTTATTCCATTCATCTCTCCGGTGAAGTAGACATCTCCACTAACTGACTTGTATTTCTGCTACCGGTATAATATATAGTTATGAGTTGGTATTGGTAGTTATACAGTAGCACATTTGGACAGCATTAGCATTCATCAGAAAAGAACCAGCCATAAGGCTATTCGGCCTATGGATGGTTATTTCTGCTTACTGTTGTCAATTAGAAGCTGCCTACTAAACTTTAATAGCAAATCACTTGTCTTTAGGCCGCCATTCGGCGACCTCACATTAATCTCATCCAGCCTGAGTGGGACCGGGAAAAGCCAGCAACACGCAAATACCGAGATGATCATCTATCCGGATACCAACCACGCGCTACGTTTCTTAACTCCAATGGTCCATTAGGAACTTTGAAGTAAGAAGTGGTGTTTTTAACTTGCTATTGCCGCTGGCTATGTTGTTAATGGTCAAGGTATGTCCAATGTCCAAACATAGGCGACGAGGTAAATCTCTGCTGTCGAGGCAGTGTGGACGGTCAGTCGACGCCCGGTCGACTATGTGTGGACACACCTTTACACCCGCAAAAGTTTGAAGACGTTTCGGTTCACCACAAACAATGCTTGTATAACCGACTGACTGTTAGGCAAGTTCGATTTGAGCACAAAGAGAAACTTTTGCTGACAAACGGTAGAACAAGAGACTTATTGTCATCCCGTAGTGTGTCAGTACCCGTAGTATGTCAATACATCAGATGGCGGACATGCTGTGATCCTCAACATCAGAACCCATTACGTAATCGCATCAGATTTTAGAAGATTTCAAGATGATACGGGGTGTCCCTGTAGCCTACTGTGTCTATCTGGCTGATTTGGAGAGAAAATATCGTCAAAAGTAACTGTAGCTATACCGTGTCTTACAAAATCCTGCTAGGTCAGAACGAAGGTACGGATTGGCTCAATGGAGCTATGTTTGGATCAGATTTTCTCTGTCTTTAGATTCTTTTGACATAGGGTGACCATCTGGGTAGTCGCGTGCTGCTGGCTTCTCCCGGCCTTTCAAGGCTGGCTGAGGTTAATGTGAGGAGGCCGCCGGCCGGTAGCTTGTTGCTGAGTGGAGGAATGGAGGGTACAACTCATGCCTCTAAATCTAACACATCAGCAGTTATACAAATGTAGTGAAGGCATACCCCTGTTAAACTCTCTGCTGGCTTCTCCCGGCCTTTCAAGACTGGCTGAGGTTAATGTGAGGAGGCCGCCGGCCGGTAGCTTGTTGCTGAATGGAGGAATGGAGGGTACAACTCATGCCTCTAAATCTAACACATCAGCAGTTATACAAATGTAGTGAAGGCATACCCCTGTTAAACTCAAAAACTTGCAGAAATGAACTACAGCTGTGAACTTTTCGCTGACCCTGTAACGTCGCGTCGCTGAAGACCAACGACCACTGTCACTCGCATACCAATTGTATGCAAATTTTCTTATTCATTCCTTACCTTCAGCAAACAAAACACAATATTTAATTGAATTTCTTATTTCTTCAGACTGCCAAATTTATGATAATCACACACGACTCCTTGATAGTTATTACGAGAGCCCGTTTGGCTACTACAAGTACCACTATTGTAATTTGTCCTCCAGTGACCAATTTATTCGGTTTCGGGTTAGATTGTTTTTTGCGTATTCAGTAATTCAGCGAAGTGTCCTTAAAATTTTACGATTCACCTCAATTTCGTGCGGTTCAATTTCACTTGTTTCGGAGATTCAGCAGAATGTCCTTAAATTTTTTACGATTCACCTCAATTTCGTGCGGTTCAATTTCACTTGTTTCGGAGTTATGGGTTTTTAGTCCGTCCTTCCTTTATTATTACTAATAATAAAAGGTATAGTGGACGGACTATTGTATTCGCTTCGGTCCTGCTTGTTGATTCTCCTCCTTGGTTTTACTTTTATTCTTCATATCGGGTATTGAAATTGCCGAGTTCCAATTTTGAAAATCGATAAAATTCAATCCTCCTTGGTTTTACTTTTATTCTTCATATCGGGTATTGAAATTGCCGAGTTCCAATTTTGAAAATCGATAAAATTCAATTGGTCCATCACGAGCAGCGTGATTTATTTGGAAGCTAATACGTAAGCTATGTACGTGAAGTGTCCTTAAAATTTTACGATTCACCTCAATTTCGTGCGGTTCAATTTCACTTGTTTCGGAGTTATGGGTTTTTGATTCTGCTCCTTGGTTTTACTTTTATTCTTTATATCGGGTATTGAAATTGCCAAGTTCCAATTTTGAAAATCGATAAAATTCAATTGGTCCATCACGAGCAGCGTGATTTATTTGGAAGCTAATACGTAAGCTATGTACGTCTTTGTTTTGGTTGATGTGAAATTTCGGTTGAGCACAGAAAAATATTGTCATGTAATATTGATGAGCGCCCAAAAAATGAAAAGAAGTAAATAATAAAAGACTTTTCCTTGCTTTAGAAGAAACCCTTTCAACACCGTTTCTGAATCACTTTTTGGTTTGAAGAAGATCGACTCGAGAAACAATAGTGTTGAAGACCCCAATTGAAAATGGAAAGCAAAAAGAGTCCATATCAGCACCGAATGATATGATCGTAATGAAACAAAATTAAATGTAAATGTAAATTGTAAATGTAAATTCAATTTCTTTGTGTTATTATGTCACAACTTTGGTGCTCACTGCAGCATTGTAGGATTTTTCCCAATACATATCTCAATAGTGTTGAAGACCCCAATTGAAAATGGAAAGCAAAAAGAGTCCATATCAGCACCGAATGATATGATCGTAATGAAACAAACATCAATAATACAAACCGTCCACAATTGAAATTGAAGAGAGTCCATCCCGAACGATAGGATAATGAAAAGAAGTAAATAATAAAAGACTTTTCCTTGCTTTAGAAGAAACCCTTTCAACACTGTTTCTGAATTACTTTTTGGTTTGAAGAAGATCGACTCGAGAAACAATAGTGTTGAAGACCCCAATTGAAAATGGAAACAAAAAGAGTCCATATCAGTACCGAATGATATGATCGTAATGAAACAAACATCAATAATACAAACCGTCCAATTGAAATTGAAGAGAGTCCATCCCGAACGATAGGATCGCTATCAAACAGTCAACCCCAATAATGCAAATATCACCAATATCAATATCCAAAGCACGAGATCTTGTCGAATCGTAAACTACACCAAACCACTGGTGACATATCACAATGGCAAATAGGAGTAGCTCTCCACACCAGGTTCCAAAGAGATAGTGAAATTGAAAACAACAGCCACAAATAGAACAACAAATGGACACAGAACAATGACAACAAAACAACTTCAACCTTCAAGCATCCAAAGCACGAGATCTTGTCGAATCGTAAAGTACACCCAACCACTGGTGACATTACACAATGGCAGATAGGAGTAGCTCTCCACACCAGGTTCCGAAGAGATAGTGAAATTGAAAACAACAGCCACAAATAGAACAACAAATGGACACAGAACAATGACAACAAAACAACTTCAACCTTCAAGAAACTTTTAAAGTTAGACGAACACATGATGGAATCAATAAATAAGTCATTGTTGAAAATAAATCAGAGCTTAGTGTATCTGAGATTGATCTGGTGTATCTTATTAGTCGTCACTTTTGTTTTCTGATTTATATATGGACGCTCGTGACAACATCGCTTGTAAGTCCACACTTTCTCAGAAGTCAGGAGAAAAAAAAGGACGAAAATTTGAAATCTGGCCCGAAGGACCAAACTTTTTACTCGGAATTTACTTTTGTTTTTCTTCTGTCTCAATTAGGTCTGTCGGAACGAGATTGTTTTCGAATTGACAGTACCATATTTACAATTCTGTACTCCTTAGTCAAAGAATGTGATTCTTTCTTATCAAAATACTAAAATGTGAGTATCAGACCAGAACAACAATCCAGCCCGAAGGGCCAAAATTCCAAACGAAATTTCAAGTTGTTTTTTAGATACTTGGCGAAATTTCTCGTTTTTATCGGGATTAAAAAATAGAAAGTAAACATAATCTTCAGGTGACATCAAGGTAATGTAGAGCTAGAGAGGTTACTACTTCACCAGTTGAGGGTTGAGGGAACCGAAAAACATCACTCAATTTGAGTACACAATATTCGATCCGAAGGACCAAAATCTAAACGATATTTTTCCCAAGCTGTTTTCGAGAGACTTAGCGAAAAATTCTCGATTTTAATCGAAAGACTAAACATAATCTTTAGGTAAGATTAAGGCAAGGTAGGAACATTAGTGAGCGAGTTCGGGGGCGGACGGCAATTAAGATAATTTTGAACTCGTCCACAACGCTTCCTACACCTACGTTTGTCACATTTGGAAAATATTTTGGCTTGCCTCGTTTGCTGACACTCGTGGATTGTCGTGACTCACGGCCGACATTTTCACGTAAGCCCCTCGTTCGTCGTTGTAATGTTTTTGCTGAGCGAATTTTCTTGTTTTTCCAAAAAGGTCACGATATTTATTATTTCTTCTCGCGGATTTTTTCGGGCGATGCCAGAATGGAAATTTGTTTGAAATTTTCTTGTTTTTCCAAAAAGGTCACGATATTTATTATTTCTTCTCGCGGATTTTTTCGAGCGATGCCAGAATGGAAATTTGTTTGTCCCCTTGTTTTTTGTCATTAGATTGAATCCGGACCGAAGGACCAATTTTTCATACCTAATTTTCCTACTAGTACTTTTTCCCCCGCCGTCTATTTCAAATAGAGAAATATGTTGAGGCATTAAATTAGTCTTTGTTCTACATAAGACACTCGTATTTCTTCACGTTAGCGTTGATCATACAGTGATTAGAGAATTGGAAAAAGCAATTCGAAGTAGGCGTAAGAAATGATCGAAACACAATGGCATTCGGTGTGGTACTCATTGCAACGCCAGATGTTAATCGGATACTCCAGGTAGTAAATTAAAATATTAAACTAGATCCAGTGCTGCTCATTTCTGTGTTCTGGAAGGGAGATCAAAAAAGGAACATAATACCAAGAAGTGAGAGAATCAAGCGTACCAGGAGGCGCGCGAACGTCAAGAGTCTGTGTTCTGGAAGGGAGATCAAAAAAGGAACATAAGACCCAGAAGAGGTGAGAGAATTAAGCGTACCGAGAGGCGCGCGAACGTCAAGAGTTCGAAGCGCTGCCCGGCCCTATATTAACACAAAATATTTTCATCAATTACATGGTTTTCCGGTTTATTTACTACCGACCCTCACAAATGTTTAGATGCAATAAAGGACACAAAACTATAACTTTATACCCAATAAATGAGACTATTAAAACTGCTAACATAAAGGGACTTTTCAGTCATAGTCAAGAATAAAACGCCATCTTATCAGGAGAGTCTCGAAAATACGACGTCTAAAGGTGTGTTCACACTTTGTCGTATTTACAATTCTGTACTCCTTAGTCAAAGAATGTGATTCTTTCTTATCAAAATACTAAAATGTGACTATCAGACCAGAACAACTATCCGGCCCGAAGGACCAAAATTCCAAACGAAATTTTCCTCAAGTTGTTTTTTAGATACTGGGCGAAATTTCTCGTTTTTATCGGAATTAGAAGATAGAAAGTAAACATAATCTTTAGGTGACATTAAGGTAATGTAGAGCTAGAGAGGTTACTACTTTACCAGTTGAGGGTTGAGGGAACCGAAAAAGATCACTCAATTTGAGTACACAATATTCGTTCCGAAGGACCAAAATCTAAACGACATTTTTCCCAAGCTGTTTTCGAGAGACTTAGCGAAAAATTCTCGATTTTAATCGAAAGACTAAACATAATCTTTAGGTAAGATTAAGGCAAGGTAGGAACATTAGTGAGCGAGTTCGGGGGCGGACGGCAATTAAGATAATTTTGAACTCGTCCACAACGCTTCCTACACCTACGTTTGTCACATTTGGAAAATATTTTGGCTTGCCTCGTTTGCTGACACTCGTGGATTGTCGTGACTCACGGCCGACATTTTCACGTAAGCCCCTCGTTCGTCGTTGTAATGTTTTTGCTGAGCGAATTTTCTTGTTTTTCCAAAAAGGTCACGATATTTATTATTTCTTCTCGCGGATTTTTTCGAGCGATGCCAGAATGGAAATTTGTTTGTTTCGCCGCTTCTTGACACTTTTAGCATGAATTGTGTTGTCATTAAAGAACAATTGGATGGAGTAATGTGCCTCTTCGGGTACTTAACATGGAGGAATTTCGAATACAAGTTGGAATTGTTTTGTTAGAGACGAGTGTTTTGTCGAATAAACTGGCTATTATCAACGCCCGGGACATCAATCTAAAATTTGTTTTGGGTTTAACTCTTGGATTGAGCAATCTGGCTAAAATTTTCGATTTTTTTTAAAGAGGTTTGATAGAGGGAACTGTAACTGCTATGGTCTTATCGTCCCGAAATCGTAGAGAGAAGGAAGACAGGATAGGAGAAAGCCAGCTGTTCCGAGAACGAACATTATCCCATCAGGATAAAATCCGCCCCGGGCAGGAATCGAACCGCGGCCTAGCGCTTACTAGGCAGACGCACTACCAACTAAGCTAACTAGGCTGGCTAAAATTTTTGAAATCAACCAATCAGATTGCTTAATGCAAGAAACTTACCAAGTTTGTGGTCCATTGGACCAGGTCCAGCCTAATATTTTTATGAGGTCCAGCCTAATATTTTTATGACTTGGAATGTGACATTGCCAAATCTGCCAGGCTTGTGTTTTAAATTTCCTTCATCCTTTGGCATATCAAATATAATCAAACCATTTTCTAACGCTCCTTATTGTCTGCATCCAGTCTGAACGGGTCACATTTTTCGTTATTCCCTGACACGTACGTTCCAGAAGGTATGCGGTCTATGCCTCGTTTCGTGCATTCGAAATTTTTGTTCTAAATAAGGCATATTTTTTTGTTTTCTTCTTCGTCTTCTTCTTGTTTTTTCTCCGTTTTCAAACATTTGCACTAATTACTTGTAAATATGTAGAAGTGAATACTCGGAGCAGATGAGATAAAAAAAAATCGTTTGATTTGTGTGTAAATTGGCTATTTGCCTATCGCTGCCGTCAGTGGCGGAGTATTAAAATTGTTTTCTATGATAGAACGATTAAAGGGTGAGCGATAGAGGAGTTTGGTATGGGAGCGAATGTTTGTCCTGAGTGCATCCGGGAATTGAACCTGAGACATCTGGCATGTAAATCTTGTTCAGTCAGTGACGTGTGGTGAGATTTTCAAAAGGGGGAAGTTATAAACCCATATACAGTATGCCGATCTGTTTTTAGTCGTAGAATCTAGGTTGAATAATCACTTTTTTGGTAAGTGGTAAGGGTGGGCTGAAACTGTAGAGAGGCGGAGTTTCCAGGGAAGTTGTAAACCCATATACAGTATGCCGACCTGTTTTTAGTCGTAGAATCTAGGTTGAATAATCACTTTTTTGGTAAGTGGTAAGGGTGGGCTGAAACTGTAGAGAGGCGGAGTTTCCCTAGCTTCTATCGAGAAATCGCCCCTGATTTCACTCGAAAAGTCGAAATTACCCTCTCTGTGGAATAGCTGTTATTTGATTTTAACATCAGAAAGGGGTCCACCCCCACGGACCCCTGGGTGAAGTCGCGTCTGAGACCCCCAGATTCACTCATTATGATGCATTCCCAGACTTTCTTCTATTTTCCTTTCTCTCTCTCACTCAGCTCGGTGAGGAGCCGCGTCTGAGACCCCCAGATTCACTCATTATGATGCATTCCCAGACTTTTTTCTATTTTCCTTTCTCTCTCACTCAGCTCGGTGAGAGAAAGAAAGAAAGAGATATCTCTTATAGGGAGGAAGAGAGAGAGAGATAGAAGGGGAAAGAGAGAGATAGAAGAGGAAAGGCCAAAAATTTCGAAATTCATGCATCCCCAAGAAACTCGGAACATTTCGACTGAATCGAATCCAATTTTTGAACTTTGTATAGGGAGGAAGAGAGAGATAAAAGAGGAAAGGCCAAAAATTTCGAAATTCATGCATCCCCAAGAAACTCGGAACATTTCGACTGAATCGAATCCAATTTTTGAACTTTGTTTTTTTTTTCACCTTTTTTCTCTTCGTCTGTTTGTCTGTCTGTCTCAGACGGAGTTTTTCCTGTTTACATAGCATGTGTTACATATGTAATTGCAATGTGTATAATGCTAATTTTACTTGCGTGACTTTTATTGATGTTGCCGTTAATGCCATTTTGAGTTTTCCTTGAATATGAAGGCGGATTTGCTTTGCTTTTATTACGTCAAAAAATGACGAAATATTTTAGTGTCATTCGAATACACACAGACACACAAGTGTACGGAGTTACCAAGTTTCAAGTCAATCGGCTCAGTAAAACTAACTAAAAAATTAATTATCAATAATCACTTTTTTGGTAAGTGGTAAGGGTGGGCTGAAACTGTAGAGAGGCGGAGTTTCCTTAGCTTCTATCGAGAAATCGCCCTCGATTTCACTCGAAAAGTCGAAATTACCCTCTCTGTGGAATAGCTGTTATTTGATTTTAACATCAGAAAGGGGTCCACCTCCACGGACCCCTGGGTGGAGCCGCGTCTGAGACCCCCAGATTCACTCATTATGATGCATTCCCAGACTTTCTTCTATTTTCCTTTCTCTCTCTCACTCAGCTCGGTGAGAGAAAGAAAGAAAGAAAGATATAGGGAGGAAGAGAGAGATAAAAGAGGAAAGGCCAAAAATTTCGAAATTCATGCATCCCCAAGAAACTCGGAACATTTCGACTGAATCGAATTTCACCTTTTTTCTCTTCGTCTGTTTGTCTGTCTGTCTCAGACGGAGTTTTTCCTGTTTACATAGCATGTGTTACATATGTAATTGCACTGTGTATAATGCTAATTTTACTTGCGTGACTTTTATTGATGTTGCCGTTGATGCCGTTTTGAGTTTTCCTTGAATATGAAGGCGGATTTGCTTTGCTTTTAACTTTTATTACGTAAAAAAATGACGAAATATTTTAGTGCCATTCGAATACATACAGACACACAAGTGTACGGAGTTACCAAGTTTCAAGTCAATCGGCTCAGTAAAACTAACTAAAAAATTAATTATGTACAATATTCGAGTCATTTCGTTCTCGGAACTTGTCCTCACGAGGCTGAGTGGACCCCCAACTCCAAGCACAGAGCCGAAAAAAACCTCGGCCCCACCGGGAATCAAACCCGGGCCTCCTGCGTGCAAGCCTAGTGTGATACCCACTCGGCCACGGAGGTTGCTCCATAGACATACGTTGTTGTCCATGTGATAAATTCCAACAATGCGAGATGGAATTTATATCGTGGACGTGTTTTTCCAGAACCTCCTACATGTCTTCAACTCTTCATTTAGAACAACATCGGAAACCTATAAGCACTGGTGAAGGACGTTGAAGATTTGAAGAAAACTCTCCTAGATTAGTGGTTTCCAAACAATGGTGTATTTGTTACCAAAAGATCTAATCAGGTCGCAGTTCGCAGTTACAAAGGGATTTTTCGGTGACACTATATTTTTTTTTTTTTTGTAATTGTATTTTCCTTTAGTAATTGTAATTTCCTTTAGAAAGCCAGGAATAAAACGCAATCTTACCAGGGGATTCTTGAAAATACGACGTCTAAGGGTGTATGCACACATGGTCGAGCGCAAACGACGTCTAAGGGTGTATGCACACATGGTCGAGCGGCCGTTGATCGTCATCGAGCGACTGCCGGTCGACAAAGTGTGAACACACCTTTAGACGTCGTATTTTCAAGGCTCTCCTGATAAGATTGCGTTTTATTCTTGACTACGACTGAAAAGTCCCTTTATGTTAGCAGTTTTAATAGTCTCATTTATTGGGTATAAAGTTATTTTTGTGTCCTTTATTGAATCTAAACATTTGTGAGGGTCGGTAGTAAATAAACCGGAAAACCATGTAGGTAATTGATGAAAATATTTTGTGTTAATATAGGGCCGGGCAGCGCTTCGAACTCTTGACGTTCGCGCGCCTCCTGGTACGCTTGATTCTCTCACTTCTTGGTATTATGTTCCTTTTTTGATCTCCCTTCCAGAACACAGGAATGAGCACCACTGGATCTAGTTTAATATTTTAATTTACTACCTGGAGTATCCGATTAACATCTGGCGCTGCAATGAGTACCACACCGAATGCCATTGTGTTTCGATCATTTCTTACGCCTACTTCGAATCGCTTTTTCCAATTCTTTAATCACTGTATGATCAACGCTAACGTGAAGAAATACGAGTGTCTTATGTAGAACAAAGACAAATTTAATGCCTGAACGTATTTTTCTATTTGAAATAAAGGGGGAAATTAGGTATGAAGAATTATTGGTCCTTCGGGCCGGATTCAATCTAATGACAAACAAGAGGGAATCGGTATGAAAAGTTGGTCTTTTGGGCCGGATTCAATCCTATGACAAGAAGCAGGGGGAATCGGTATGCAAAGTTGGTCTTTCGGGCCGGATCCAAGGCATTGGGAAGATATCGCGTATGAAAAGTTGGTCTTTCGCGCCGGATTCAAACATTTTTCACTTCGGCCTCAAAGGTAGCAAAATTTCGCGATAATCAACATCGAACTCATCAAGTTGATGTTGGTATCAAAGTCTTTATCCGACATCGTGTTTGAAATTCAATGCCTGAACTTAATCTCTATTTGAAATAGACGGCGGGGGAAAAAGTAGGGAAATTTGGTATGAAAAGTTGGTCCTTTGGGCCGGATTCAATCTAATGGCAAGAAACAAGGGGGATCGGTCTGTATGAAAAGTTGGTCTTTTGGGCCGGATTTAATCCAATGACAAGAAACAAGGGGAATCTGTATGAAAAGTTGGTCTTTCGCGCCGGATTCAAACATTTTTCACTTGGACCTCAAAGGTAGCAAAATTTCGCGATACTCAACATCGAACACATCAAGTTGATGTTGGTATCAAAGTCTTTATCCGACATCGTGTTTGTCCAACAAATTCCTTGCGTGAATTTTGTCCGAATTTTTTGCGGTGAACTGGATGTTAAATTGAAGATAACATGTGGGATTTTGGTGAAGCGGTGTGAGTCATTATGGAAAAAGATGAACCACCATATTTTACTACCTCGCCGTTCGCAATTCGACCATGTCGCTGACGAGTCTCTACTTCTCTAGAACTCTAGATACACATAGTGTTGATTTCTCCCAGTATAAATGTTTTTGAAGTCCTTCGGAAGTGCAGTTTGTGTGTTTCGACTTTGAAATTCACTCGTCAGTCCGCCCCGTCAATCAAGATGTCAAGTTTTTGTTCCTCTCTCGTTTTGTGATAAACAACAACAAAATTGTTTTGGGGTTCCTCACTCAGCTGTTTTTGAACTCAGGTGTTGGGTATTCTATGACATTACGTAATGCTAATGGATCAATGGCAGCATTGTTTGTTTGTTTTTATTTTATTTATTATTATTTTTTTTGCTGATGTAATTGTGTGCGTTTTTGATCTGACTGATCTTCAAATTTTTTGAAGGCTTTTGACCAGCTTATATCAGGTTGAAACTTAGTGTATCTGAGATTGATCTGGTGTATCCTATTAGTCGTCACTTTTGTTTTCTGATTTATATATGGACGCTCGTGACTCGATCGCTTGTAAGTCCACACTTTCTCAGAAGTCTGGAGAAAAAAAAAAAGGACGAAAATTTGAAATCTGGTCCGAAGGACCAAACTTTTTACTCGGAATTCACTTTTGTTTTTCTTCTGTCTCAATTAGGTCTGTCGGAACGAGATTGTTTTCAAATTGACAGTACCATATTTACAATTCTGTACTCCTTAGTCAAAGAATGTGATTCTTTCTTATCAAAATACTAAAATGTGACTATCAGACCAGAACAACTATCCGGCCCGAAGGACCAAAATTCCAAACGAAATTTTCCTCAAGTTGTTTTTTAGATACTGGGCGAAATTTCTCGTTTTTATCGGAATTAGAAGATAGAAAGTAAACATAATCTTTAGGTGACATTAAGGTAATGTAGAGCTAGAGAGGTTACTACTTTACCAGTTGAGGGTTGAGGGAACCGAAAAAGATCACTCAATTTGAGTACACAATATTCGTTCCGAAGGACCAAAATCTAAACGACATTTTTCCCAAGCTGTTTTCGAGAGACTTAGCGAAAAATTCTCGATTTTAATCGAAAGACTAAACATAATCTTTAGGTAAGATTAAGGTTCCAAACGAAATTTTCCTCAAGTTGTTTTTTAGATACTTGGCGAAATTTCTCGTTTTTATTGGTATTAAAAGATAGAAAGTAAACTAAATATTTAGGTGACATTAAGGTAATGTAGAGCTAGAGAGGTTACTATTTTACCAGTTGAGGGTTGAGGGAACCGAAAAACATCACTCAATTTGAGTACCTACACAATATTCGTTCCGAAGGACCAAAATCTAAACGACATTTTTCCCAAGCTGTTTTCGAGAGACTTAGGGAAAAATTCTCGATTCTAATCGAAAGACTAAACATAATCTTTAGGTAAGATTAAGGCAAGGTAGGAACATTAGTGAGCGAGTTCGGGGGCGGACGGCAATTAAGTATACATCTACAATAATTCATGTTAGGAAAGTCTACACATAAGTCACATAACTTATTTCATTAACACATTTGACACTTCAAATTGAGAGGCAGAACTATCTCATTGACAAGTTAGTCAACTCTAGGTCTGGCACTCTTACCTTGACATTAAATATTTCGGAAAACCCTGAAGAACCGAGAGGACTTAACTGTACAATATCAAAACACTTGTTGATATAATTTTATTACAGAGTTGCTTGATTATGTACAGTGGATTTCACCAGATTTTCAGCCCCTAGAAGACCTGTTCAGCTAACAGCCTGTTAAATTTCATTTGATTTGTACAAGTTTAGAGTTTTTAACTATCCACCAGATTTTCAGCCCCTAGAAGACCTGTTCAGCTAAGAGCCTGTTAAATTTCATTTGATTTGTACAAGTTTAGAGTTTTTAACTACCTATCAGGAATTTCAGTACATTATACATTACGGTAGGGATACGGAAAAATCAACAACAGGTGCCACGACCCCCAAAAATGTTTTGAAACTTTGAAAGTGCAAGACAATACTTATGAAAAAGTTGACCATTCTAAGGTTAGAAATTCCAGAGCACCTCGAAAAACCTGAATTTGACCACCATGGCCATTTTTGCAACACCTCTATACATTACGGTAGGGATGCGGAAAAATCAACAACAGGTGCCACACCCCCAAAAATGTTTCGAAATTTTGAAAGTGAAATACAATACTTATGAAAAAGTTGACCATTCTAAGGTTAGAAATTCCAGAGCACCTCGAAAGACCTGAATTTGACCACCATGGCCATTTTTGCAACACCTGCGACCATATGGTCCAGCCCATGTGTGATTAAAAACAAGAGAAAAGAAAAGAAAGGATTAAAAGAGTTGCATCATAAACGCATTTTCAAGAATTTGTTGCACCGAAAGTTACGTCTCCGGCAAAAAAAAAATCAAGGTCATTGCAATCGTTGACGTTTTTTTTTCTACGTCATTTGACGTAGACCAAGAAAAGATTCCTTACTGCACTTATAATATTCGAGTCACGATTTCTTGTCATTAGCACAAAGTTTAAACTCAAGTTACCAAGATGTTGTTAACATAACTGCAGTCAAGCTGCCCGTCACGGGGTCTTGTAATCTTGGACATGGGCTATCTATAATACATCTATCTATGTACGTATCTATTTATGTACATAACTATGTATTTATGACTATTTATATGTAGGGAATGTCTTTCTCCGAGACGTTAATGATTCATTAGGGTTAGGGCAGCAGTATACAGAATTACTGATGTAGTACGAGTATGTAGTGGAATAGTGGAATTCCTGGGAATTGTTGATGACAAAAAACTAAACCAAGATTTTGGTTTGTTTATCTTTGAGCTGTCTGGCTCCTTGTAATTCTTCGGGGGTCTCTGAGAAAATGGCAAAGGGATGATCTTCTTATGGTTGAATAACACGAGGCCACTGATTAGTAGGGCTATCTACTCGTATAATACATCTATCTTTGTACGTATCTATTTATAACTATTTATGTACATAACTATGTATTTATGACTATTTATATGTAGGGAATGTCTTTCTCCGAGACGTTACTGATTCATTAGGGCAGCAGTATACAGAATTACTGATGTAGTATGTAGTGGAATAGTGGAATTCCTGGGAATTGTTGATGACAAAAAACACTATCTATATAATCTATAATACATCTACCCTTGCACGTATCTATTTATAACTATTTACATAACTATGTAAATAACTATTTATGTACATAACTATGTATTTATGACTATTTACATATATGTAGGGAATGTCTTTCTCCGAGACGTTAATGATTCATTAGGGCAGCAGTATACAGAATTACTGATGTAGTATGTAGTGGAATAGTGGAATTCCTGGGAATTGTTGATGACAAAAAACTAAACCAAGATTTTGGTTTGTTTATCTTTGAGCTGTCTCCTTGTAATTCTTCGGGGGTCTCTGAGAAAATGGCAAAGGGATGATCTTCTTATGGTTGAATAACACGAGGCCACTGACTAGTAGGAGCGAGAGAGAGAGAAGGGAGAGAGAGAGAAAAGGGAGAGAGAGAGAAAAGGGAGAGAGAGAGAAAAGGGAGAGAGAGAGAAAAGGGAGAGACGATCTAGACGAGGAAAAAAGAGCAAAAATACAGTAACCTATATCAAGAACAAAAGCACAATACCAGTCTCAAAAAAATTATTCGTCAAAAGAAAAGACTTAGTAGGAGCTAGAGAGAGAGAGAGAGAAGGGAGAGTGTGTGTGAGTGTGAGAGAGAGAGAGAGAGAGAGTAGGAGCTAGAGAGAGAGAGAGAAGGGAGAGTGTGTGTGTGAGTGTGTGTGTGTGTGAGAGAGAGAGAGAGAGAGAGAGAGAGAGAGAGACTAATTTGTCCGGGGTCTGGGTCGGGGTCAAGAACATAAAAAACTCGAAAAATTCTCTCCTTCTCTCTCTCTCTATGTTGCCAGAGAGAGTAGCAGTTGCATTTTTTATTGCCCCCGCAAATACTAATGTAATGTGCATTCAACTAATTATTTTCCGGTAGAGAGAAAGAAGAAAATTGAAATAATATTAGCAAACACAGTCCAGTAGGTGTCAGGTAAAAGCAAGGGCAACGTCCCTAACAACATCGATGTGTAGGTAACTGTTGGTCTTAAAGTGTGTCGATCGCGCGAACGACACGAGTGTTAAAGCGCCTACCTAAAAAAAAAAAAAAAAAAAAAAAAAAAAAAAAAAAGCCCACCGGCCGGCGGTACTTCTCCTATCAAATAAAAAAAAATAAAAAAAAAAAAAACATAGTCGACCGGCCGTCGTTCGACGAGGTAAATCTATGTTGTCGAGGCTTCGAGGCAGTGTGGACGGTTCAGTCAACATCGATCGATGTCGAAAGTCACTGTGTTAACGGGGATTTTGGTCTAGCTGCTAGATTCTCTTCATCTCATCTCTTGTCTTGTCCTTGTCCACTGCTGGACAAAGGTTCTCTTCTTTCTTACTTTATTGAATTATATCCCCAATCCTGTGCTTTAATCATTCAGTCACTACTACTAAATTCAACTCCCACAATAGAACAGTTGCGCTTACTTGAGTGATGTTTCAAAGTCATAGAGCAGGAAAAATGAGGACCAACGGAATTTTTCTTTTTCTCCTACGACTTCTAGATCCCGAGATAAATCGATTTTAAAAATACCGGTAAACCGTGTACTTTGACGTCACGGCATACGCTCCCATAGGTGATGGCGTCACATCAAATGTCCCGAGCATAGCTCCCTCGCAGGCAACACATTAATGTGTTTGTGCGCATACGTTTCTGCGCATCTCTTTCTGCTCCTCCGCAAGCGCGCTTGCATACTGGCGCTACCTAGCGAGGCAACTGCCTGAAGTCTGACGTCACACATTTCTGAACTCTTTCATTGAAACGGAAAATGAAAATTGAATTTTCGACCTTTTACAGTTATTTTTTTCGAAGTTTTGACCTCAGATTTGGATTTTTCACTAAAAAGGAATTTTAATTGTGTTAAGCATATTTAAATGCTTGTCACAAACATCGTTCCCCGATTATTTCACCTAGATAAATTTCATGACATGACTTGGACTCGAACCACCAACCTCCAGATCCAAAGTCCAACGCGTTAACAACTGCACCACTGAGGTTGGTTGGATTTTTCACTACTTTTTACGTAGGAATCGACCATTTATTAATAATTTTTACCCATTTGCAACTGCTCCATTTCAAAATTAATTTCAAGTTCACCTCCATTCCCCCCGTTACGCCACTGCCTTGTGACCTGTCCAGAATTATGATTCCCTAATAGTTAAACGTCGGAATATTAACAATAAAAAAGCGAGTTAACTGTCGACCCCAATGACTTATGGTACATCTTACTTTTATGACGTCCAACGATCTTGACTCTTCAAAATGCACCGTTTCGAATTCTTCTTGTGCGTTTTTCCACCGAGTTCGAGTCGCACAGTTTTTGCTCAATTTTACTGAAACACCTGAAGATTTAATCTCATGATAACACTCATTTTTAGTATTTTTTTCTCAGGAGCACGTAATTGTGCTGAGAGAAATAGTTGATGTTGTGAGAGGCTGAAAAAGACTCAAAGTTACATCTACCTACCTAGCTGAAGATTTAATCTCATGATAACACTTATTTTTAGTAATTTTTTTCTCAGGAGCACGTAATTGTGCTGAGAGAAATAGTTGATGTTGTGAGAGGCTGAAAAAGACTCAAAGTTACATCTACCTACATGACAGTTCGGTCGATTGGACGTACATATTAGAACTCATATGAAGTGGGTATAATCAAAAGATTTTGATGTACGTGTTTTCTGCTACCCGGGTATATCAGCCCTAATTTTCTATTTCTTACGAGCAGACAAGGAAAAAAGAGCAAAAATACAGTAACCTATATCAAGAACAAAAGCACAATACCAGTCTCAAAAAAATTATTCGTCAAAAGAAAAGACAAAAACCCAGTAGCCTCCGTGATCCTGGGAAAGATTTTGACCAAGAAAATAAAGGCAATAAGAAATACTTCATACGTCGTCCCAACCTCAGCAGATCAGCGCTTTTTTTACGGGGTAACTTACGAGCACTTTACATGACTTGCAAGCAATGTCAATCGACTTTGGTCGCCTGTGCCCACCTCTGATGATTTGTGATCATCATCATCAATATCTAAAGATTCTAAAGGCTAGGCCTTGTCTGTGAAGCCACTCATTTCTGTTGTTCGCCACACTCTTCAATTCACTGAATGATGTACATCTCATGGACAAAGAGACATCTACCTACATGACAGTCGACCGAAGTCAGTCAAAATCGATTGGACGTACATATCAGAACTCATATGAAGTGGGTATGTATAATCAAATGATTTTGATGTACGTGTTTCCGGCTACCCGGGTAGGTATATCAGCCCTCATTTTCTATTTCTTACGAGCAGACGAGGAAAAAAGAGCAAAAATACAGTAACCTACATCAAGAACAAAAGCACAATACCAGTCTCAAAAAAATTATTCGTCAAAAGAAAAGACACACGAATTTATCACGTTTAAGTGAACATCTAAAATAAAGTATGCAAGTACCTATCTACCATGTACTTCTTTCTCTCTCGTGTATTTACTTTAATTTACATATCACACTTTAAAAAGAGTAAAATAAGAAAACACGAAATATTTTTTTAGATGCCCATAAAACACATCCCACATTTTTTTAATTATGTCCGAATTTATAAAAAGAAGAAGAAATGTAGCTACATAAAGATACTTTTTCCTCTCACCTCAAGCTTCTTCGTACCTTTCTTGAAACTCTGCTCGTCTACATTTGACGAATATCTTTCACTCTTTTCTTCATTAATAACACAAGAACCTTTTAAAGTTTTTCCTTCGTAAATCCAAATCCGGCCCGAAGGACCATGATTTTGATTGTACAGACTCAATTTTGTAAAATCCTATATCCGGGTCGAAGGACCATTTTTTTTTCAATTGTACATGCTCGAATTTCGAATGCCGTGTGTCATTCATTGATTTGCAGCAAAATGTTTCTTTTCCTTCCAACCTTTTTTGTTCCATCAAAAGAATGGACACTGGTTAGAAGATGCCCTTTGTACTTACGAGTACATCATAGAAAAAAGACATGCCAAAAACCTACATAATTGTCTACATTTGACGAATATCTTTCACTCTTTTCTTCATTAAACACAAGAACCTTTTAAAGTTTTTCCTTCGTAAATCCAAATCCGGCTCGAAGGACCATGATTTTGATTGTACAGACTCAATTGTAAAATCCTATATCCGGGTCGAAGGACCATTTTTTTTTTTCAATTGTATACGTACATGGTCGAATTTCGAATGCCGTGTGTCATTCATTGATTTGCAGCAAAATGTTTATTTTGCTTCCAACCTTTTTTTTCCCATCAAAAGAATGGACACTGGTTAGAAGATGCCCTTTGTACTTACGAGTACATCATAGAAAAAAGACATGCCAAAAACCTACATAATACCTATAGGTAATTCGAAAGAAAAAAAAAGAAAAAAAAAATCACATACTATGTAGGAAAAAATAAAATGAGAAAAAAGTATGTGTGTAATTTTGTAAAAAAAAAAAAAAAAAATATATTGCTTAATTTCTCTTGATGATTTACATGAAAAAGAAATTGAAATTGTTTTCGGTACTAAAATGTAACAATTTATGAGACAAAATTGTACGAACGAAAAGACAAAAAAAAAGATGATCGAGAGCATTATGTCACTATAAAAAACCCAGTAGCCTCCGTGATCCTGGGAAAGATTTTGACCAAGAAAATAAAGGCAATAAGAAATACTTCATACTTCGTCCCAACCTCAGCAGATCAGCCCTTTTTTTACGGGGTAACTTACGAGCACTTTACATGGCTTGCAGGCAATGTCAATCGACTTTGGTCGCCTGTGCCCACCTCTGATGATTTGTGATCTTCACTCTCACTTTCATTAATGAAGAAGAAGTCTCTGGCGAGATTTAAATTAAACGTGAATTAAGAGATGTGAAATTTCGTTATGAAAATGATAATAAATATATCAGATGCTGCCGGTGCTCGACGTCAGGTATTGAAGGTTAAAGATGTGTCATCCGGCAGAGAATTGAACGAACGGAGGGAGTTGGGAGTTTTAGCTCGACGAATTTTGCATTTGGTGATGTCACTGAAGTCTGTTGTTGGTTTGTTTCACCATAAACCTCTCAATCCTTCGAACACCATAGAGTTGGGAGTTTTAGCTCGACGAATTTTGCATTTGGTGTTGTCACTGAAGTCTGTTGTTGGTTTGTTTCACCATAAACCTCTCAATCCTTAGAACACCATGAGATAGGCACATCTCACAGGCATGAAAGATAGAGAGACCATAACTTCCGACCGGTATTAGGATGAAATTCATAGATTCGTAAAATGTTTGCACACCAATGGGATCTTGGTCCCTACACCGAACCCTCCAGCTCGGCCTTTTCTGTGTGGTAATACAATATAGGATGAAATTCGGTAGACGTGTTTAACGTAATAAAAGAAAATTTACGCGTTGGATTTTTAACCCCAATGAGGCTCTCGAGGGCGGCACTAGCCTCGTGTGTAATCCGGCCATAACAGCTGTTCATTTCACCGTCCATTTCCTCCGAAAGGTCGAACCATTTGTAGAATTTCTAGCCTAGAAACGCACCAGTACCAGCGACGGCGTAATCTAGGACGCGTTTCGGACAATGTAACGCCCGGAGCGGTAACTGAACAAAGCGAGCCGTAAATCAAACAAACTGCTTTCAAAATTGTTAATTTGGCGTGACGCAAAAAAACGTCCTATGGTTGGGACTTTTGTGCCGAACAAATTTAGTCCATTTGCCTCGTCGTGTAAGTGTTATCAATGTATTCCATTTGATAGAGAGACCATAACTTCCGACCGGTATTAGGATGAAATTCACAGATTCGTGAAATGTTTGCACACCAATGGGATCTTGGTCCCTACACCGAAAACTCCAGCTCGGCTTTTTCTGTGTGGTAATACAATATAGGATGAAATTCGGTAGACGTGTTTAACGTAATAAAAGAAAATTTACTCGGTGGATTTTTAACCCCAATGAGGCTCTCGAGGGCGGCACTAGCCTCGTATGTAATCCGGCCATAACAGCTGTTCACTTCACCGTCCATTTCCTCCAAAAGGTCGAACCATTTGTAGAATTTCTAGCCTAGAAACGCACCAGCACCAGCGACGGCGTAATCTAGGACGCGTTTCGGACAATGTAACGCCCGGAGCGGTAACTGAACAAAGCGAGCCGTAAATCAAACAAACTGCTTTCAAAATTGTTAATTTGGCGTGACGCAAAAAAAACGTCCTATGGTTGGGACTTTTGTGCCGAACAAATTTAGTCCATTTGCCTCGTCGTGTAAGTGTTATCAATGTATTCCATTTCCATATGCATTTCTTCACTTCGAGCTACAACACCTGTGCAGATGTGCTTTTAGCCTCTTGCCAGTTGAACCATGAGATTCCTTTATCCACCGTTAGCGTTGCGTAGCGTCGTGTCGTTTAGCACAATGACAATAGTGCTAAGTTCTCCGATAGCAGAGAGACCTTCTCTTGATGAACCTAACCAAAGGTCCTTTTTGTGAATTCAACTTTTTCACCGACATTGGACAAACCATTCGAGAGTTTCGTGAAACAGCAGACCAAATGAAAATTCATTGAAACTTTGTTCCGTTACTAGGTGGTTCAGTACACAGAACCCGTGCCCCCACTAAGAAAAGAACTAGGGTGCCAGCAGCCCAATCGGGTGACTGGTTTCCGGCACTCTAATATTGAACTCTGTATCGGGAAGCTCGACACTATACTGTAGCATTCCAACAGCCTAAATCAGGGGAAGTAACCCAATAATAGAGTTCTTCCACCCTAAAATTGTGGCACCCTGTCACCATTTTTTCCCCAGGGCCGTTACGGTGCGGTGAAATGAGAACACAGGATTTGGCTCCCTGTTTGTGTAGAATTTAAATAATGGCGAAAAAAAGCTCACGCGTCTCTCTGGCGCCACTGAGAAGTGGTACCTAGGACATGAAATTTGAAATACAAACACACACATCACATGAAACCAGAGGCGTGTCTCCCACATCGAACCTAGGGATGAACCGCTTCCAGGGTTTATACGCGACCTGGAAAAGTCATGGAGCCACCCGGTGAAAAATGAAAAATAATCATAATAAATATCAAATATTTCCGAAAAACGGCCTACGGTGCATTCCCCCTCACATTCCTTGACATTCTGCATATGGAATATTTTATTTAAATGGAGTTCTAATCTTACTGTTTTTTAAGCACTTCCGCCCCCTAATTTTCTGGAAATTTTATGGAAAAGTCGTGGAATAGTCATGGAATTTCATTCCGGGAAAAGCGTATAAAACCTTCCTCTCTAATAATGGACAACTGCACACTCAGATCTGGCAGACAGAGTGACAGACGGAACCTGTGTGGTTGAAAAAGCTTCCAACCTAGGTCTCTCAGACCGTAGGTCTGTCATGTCCGCCACTCACGCGGTCTGTCTGACAGGCCGTCTTAACGTGTTTCGTGATGTGTGGCGAAAAAAGCTAGATACCTAGGTCTCTAACTATGTCAGACCCTTTTCTGTCAGACGATCTCAGAGTGTCCGAAATGGGTAAGTGATTGTTCAACCTGTATTTTAAGACCACCAGTAGATCGGCATACTATTTTATGTATTTAAAGCTTCCCCTTTGGCTTAACCAAAGGGGAAGCCTTTTTGGTGGATTTCACCAATGACTTAATGGGAGAATTTTCAATCGTCCAAAAAGGAGCTTTTAATAATAATAAAAAAGGAGTTTTTAACGATCCAAAAAGAAGGAGTTTTTAAAAAATCCTGTTTGTATCTTTAAAACCACCTTTTTGGATTATTAAAAATTCCACCATAAGACTATAATTAATCTACGAATGTCTTCCCCTTTTGAAATTCTCACACCGTGCCACTGACATGAAACACATAACTTTTAGATTCTCCCGGCCCAAGAGAGAACCACCACGGCTCAAATGACATTCACCTAGTTTCCTTTTATGTCAAGTCAACTTATTACGACTTTACAAAACGCTGTGAACTTCCATCGCTTCGGTATCAGATATGGATTTGTGGAATACAGATTGTTCAAGAAATTCACGTGTGAAAAATTGTGCGAATCCTTTTAAACCTCAAATTCTTTGTGTTAAAGCAGAGCTTTTTCACAGCTTTAGTGGATATCACAACATTACTAAGTGCCTCCTTTTGCAATCAATTTCCATATTTCAATAATCTTTTTACACTGGTAATGCTGCCACTGGTCGCTACTCGATTAAAGTAGCTTCAGTCCTACAAGAAATTCACGTGTGAAAAATTGTGCGAATCCTTTTAAACCTCAAATTCTTTGTGTTAAAGCAGTCCCTAGCAGTCCAAACGAGGTACATGATTGAGATTACTCGCTATAAAAGCTTCTGTAGCACAATATTTTTTGGGCTTTAACGGTGCTAGCTATTTGGTAAAGCGTTTCTTGGGGGTATAGCACCTGTTGTTGATTTATCCGCATCCCTAGTGTTGTTAGTGATGCTATAAAAAATCAGTCCTATTCGGGCAGGATAAACAAGGTACTCTTTTGTATTCTAAAAGTCGAACTCAGTCGATAAAAACGTCAGGATTTCATCATTTTCGAAAACTGAAAATATACAGTTTGACTTTCAGGGACGACAGGAGGTTTTGGTCCTGATGATGGAAAGATTTTGACTAAGAAAATAAAGGCAATAAGAAATACTTAATACTTCGTCCGAACCTCAGCAGATCAGCCCTTTTTTAATACGGGGTAACTTACGAGCACTTTACATGGCTTGCAGGCAATGTCAATCGACTTTGGTCGCCTGTGCCCACCTCTGATGATTTGTGATCATCATCATCAATATCTAAAGGCTAGGCGGCTAGGCCTTGTCTGTGAAGCCACTCATTTCTGTTGTTCGCCACACTCTTCAATTCACTGAATGATGTACATCTCATGGACTCCTGCTTGTGATCATCATCATCAATATCTAAAGGCTAGGCCTTGTCTGTGAAGCCACTCATTTCTGTTGTTCGCCACACTCTTCAATTCACTGAATGATGTACATCTCATGGACTCCTGCATGTCTTTGAAGTATTGTTTCCTTGGTCGTCCTCTTGTCTGATTTGTGATATCAAACAGATGTGATGTTTGATCAACCTGTATCAGATATTGTCGAGAGTTACATCCATGCCAAGCTCCAGCACCTGGGATAAACTTTCCTAGCACAAAGGACCCGAGGACCTTCTCTCCAATAAATCTCAGGGTTTCATTTCAACTTTCCTTCTCCATTCATAATTTCTTGGTGGCGTAGTGGTCAAGGCGTTCGTCTGGTAAACAGGAGGGCGCGCGTTCGATCCCAGCCGAGGCATGTAATTTCGTCCTCATTTATTTGACAGTTTGGCCACTTCTTCCATCCTTGGGCTCATTCCTGAAATTTGAATCCACTTCATACTCTCAAATTTGCACTCCTCGTTCTTCGAGAAAAAAGATTTTGACGAATTTTACGATCTTTTTTCCTGTGAGGGGAGTGAAGTCCGTTCACGAACGAGTCCTTAACATACATCTACAATAATTCATGTTTGGAAAGTCTACACATAAGTCACATAACTTCTTTCATTAACACATTTGACACTTCAAATCGAGAGGCAGAACTATCTCATTGACAAGTTAGTCAACTCTAGGTCTGGCACTCTTACCTTGACATTAAATATTTCGGAAAACCCTGAAGAACCGAGAGGACTCAACTGTACAATATCAAAACACTTGATATAATTTTATTACAGAGTTACTTGATTATGTACAGTGGATTTTACCAGATTTTCAGCCCCTAGAAGACCTGTTCAGCTAACAGCCTGTTAAATTTCATTTGATTTGTACAAGTTTAGAGTTTTTAACTATCAGGAATTTCAGTACATTATACATTACGGTAGGGATACGGAAAAATCAACAACAGGTGCCACACCCCCCAAAAATGTTTTGAAATTTTGAAAGTGCAAGACAATACTCATGAAAAAGTTGACCATTCTAAGGTTAGAAATTCCAGAGCACCTCGAAAAACCTGAATTTGACCACCATGGCCATTTTTGCAACACCTAAAAAGAAATTGAAATTGTTTTCGGTAGATACTAAAATGTAACAATTTATGAGACAAAATTGTACGAACGAAAAGACAAACAAAAAAAGATGATCGAGAGCATTATGTCATTTTGGGGCATCAAATAAACACATTGTTAGAACATACTTCTCTGCAGAGATGATGCTTTAAAAGTAATAATTGTGAGGGGGGAAAAAAAAAGAACTCAATTGCGAGGGCGTAAAATGGAATGGAATAGAAATAATAAATAAATAATAATACTGTACCTAATAAACTGTAGATTTTTTTAAAGAATTCTGATGGAGGGAACTGTAACTGCCAAGATCTTATCATCCCGAAAGCGAGAGAAGGAAGACAGGATAGCAGAAAGCCAGCCGTGCCGAGAATGAACCTTTTCTGTTTAGAATAAAATCTGCCCCGGGCGGAATCAAACCCGCAACCTAGCGCTTACAAGGCAGGCGCGCTACCTTCCAAGCTAACTAGACTGGCTTCCATGCCCTCAAATAGTCGTTAGCTTTCCTCCCCCCTCGTCTCAGGGACATACTACAAGACCATGTCGAGGGCATGCTATGTTACAGACAACGTCATTTAGATCAACCTGTATAAGATATTGTCGAGAGTTACATCCATGCCAAGCTCCAGCACCTGGGATAAACTTTCCTAGCACAAAGGACCCGAGGACCTTCTCTCCAATAAATCTCAGGGTTTCATTTCAACTTTCCTCTCCATTCATAATTTCTTGGTGGCGTAGTGGTCAAGGCGCTCGTCTGGTAAACAGGAGGGCGCGCGTTCGATCCCAGCCGAGGCATGTAATTTCGTCTTCATTTATTTGACAATTTGGCCACTTCTTCCATCCTTGGGCTCATTCCTGAAATTTGAATGCACTTCATACTCTCAAATTTGCACTGCTCGTTCTTCGAGAAAAAAGATTTTGACGAATTTTACGATCTTTTTTCCTGTGAGGGGAGTGAAGTCCGTTCACGAACGAGTCCTTAATCCTTTACTCCTTTCATCTGTGTTGAATTGTTCATTCATAATTTCCAACTTATCATCGATTAGCTCCACAGACACTCTCCCTCCCGAGTCGAAAACAACACGTAACTCCTGTGTAAATGGTGGGTCATTATTACATTACCAGTTATTTGCCACCAATGACAGCTGCTGTTCTGGTAATTAGCTGGTTGGACACTTGTGGCTAAGCCCGGTTGATGGATTCATCCTGACCATATTCATCTGATCTGTAAAGCCCGGTATACAAATCCAAGACCTTCTTCATCTTGAGGTTCTGAGGGACAGGGTCTTCAAATTTTGTGTTTTTAGAGATCATTGCGTACGTACGCGATATATCTGTGCAATTTCAAGGAAAAATTGTGAAGAAAAGGGTTAAAGATAGTGTGAATTTAAACTTGGGTGAGGAAAATTCATCAGGACAGAGGTACACAATAGGGCTGCCTGGAAGGGACTGACAAACGCCGACCCTATTTAATTAGGAAAAGGCTAGGAAGAACCTTCTTATTTTTCTGATTTATGCAAATTTAAGGTCTAAACAAGTGGAATTTGCGGAAAAATCGTGTACACAGTCAACGATCTGTCGAAAGACCAGGCTAGAAGAGCTATCGTTTGTAGTCCTTTAATGTCGCGTTGCGTAGCGTCGTTTTCGTTTAGCACAATGACAATAGTGCTAAGATCTCCGATAGCAGAGAGACCTTCTCTTGATGAACCAAAGGTCCTTTGTGTGAATTCAAATTTTCACCGACATTGGACAAACTGTTCGAGAGTTTCGTGAAACAGCATCAGACCAAATGAAAATTCATTGAAACTTTGTTCCGTTACAGTCCACGTCAACTGGGAAGTCCGATGGAAGCGCATGGAGGGGAACCGCAACTTCTCAACTGTAAGTCGGACAGTTGTAAAAGTTTCACCATTCGATTCGGCGTGAAAAATCCCATGGGATCAACTATTCACATGCTTACTTGTTAATCAACGAGCTATTTTTTGACAACACCTGTGCAGATGTGCTTCTAGCCTCTTGCCAGTTGACCTATGAGATTCCTTTATCCACCGTTAGCGTTGCGTAGCGTCGTGTCGTTTAGCACAATGACAATAGTGCTAAGATCTCCGATAGCAAAGAGACCTTCTCTTGATGAACCTAACCAAAGGTCCTTTGTGTGAATTCAACTTTTTCACCGACATTGGACAAACTGTTCGAGAGTTTCGTGAAACAGCCAACCAAATGGAAATTCATTGAACTAAGAAAAAAACTAGGGTGCCAGCAGCCCAATCGGGTGACTGGGTTCCGGCACTCTAATATTGAACTCTGTATCGGGAAGCTTTCCAACAGCCTAAATCAGGGGAAGTAACCCAATAATAGTGTTCTTCCACCCTAAACTTGTGGCACCCTGTCACCATTTTTCCCCCCAGGGCTGTTACGGTGCGGTGAAATGAGATCACAGGATTTGGCTCCCTGTTTGTGTAGAATTTAAATAATGGTGAAACTTTGTTCCGTTACTAGGTGGTTCAGTACACAGAACCCGTGCCCCCACTAAGAAAAGAACTAGGGTGCCAGCAGCCCAATCGGGTGACTGGTTTCCGGCACTCTAATATTGAACTCTGTATCGGGAAGCTCGACACTATACTGTAGCATTCCAACAGCCTAAATCAGGGGAAGTAACCCAATAATAGAGTTCTTCCACCCTAAACTGTACTAGGTCGTTCAGTACACAGAACCCGTGCCCCCACCAAGAAAAAAACTAGGGTGCCAGCAGCCCAATCGGGTGACTGGGTTCCGGCATTCTAATATTGAACTCTGTATCGGGAAGCTCGACACTATCATATAGCATTCCAACAGCCTAAATCAGGGGAAGTAACCCAATAATAGAGTTCTTCCACCCTAAAATTGTGGCACCCTGTCACCATTTTTTCCCCAGGGCCGTTACGGTGCGGTGAAATGAGAACACAGGATTTGGCTCCCTGTTTGTGTAGAATTTAAATAATGGCGAAAAAAAGCTCCCCCCCCCCAGGGCCGTTACGGTGCGGTGAAATGAGAACACAGGATTTGGCTCCCTGTTTGTGTAGAATTTAAATAATGGCGAAAAAAAGCTCACGCGTCTCTCTGGCGCCACTGAGAAGTGGTACCTAGGACATGAAATTTGAAATACAAACACACACATCACATGAAAAGCTCACGCGTCTCTCTGGCGCCACTGAGAAGTGGTACCTAGGACATGAAATTTGAAATACAAACACACACATCACATGAAACCAGAGGCGTGTCTCCCACATCGAACCTAGGGATGAACCGCTTCCAGGGTTTATACGCGACCTGGAAAAGTCATGGAGCCACCCGGTGAAAAATGAAAAATAATCATAATAAATATCAAATATTTCCGAAAAACGGCCTACGGTGCATTCCCCCTCACATTCCTTGACATTCTGCATATGGAATATTTTATTTAAATGGAGTTCTAATCTTACTGTTTTTTAAGCACTTCCGCCCCCTAATTTTCTGGAAATTTTATGGAAAAGTCGTGGAATAGTCATGGAATTTCATTCCGGGAAAAGCGTATAAACCTTCCTCTCTAATAATGGACAACTGCACACTCAGATCTGGCGGACAGACGGAACCTGTGTAGTTGTGTAGTGGAAAAAGCTTCCAACCTAGGTCTCTCAGACCGTAGGTCTGTCATGTCCGCCACTCACGCGGTCTGTCTGACAGGCCATCTTAACGTGTTTCGTGTGTGGTGAAAGATGGAAAAAGCTTCCAACCTAGGTCTCTCAGACCGTAGGTCTGTCATGTCCGCCACTCACGCGGTCTGTCTGACAGGCCGTCTTAACGTGTTTCGTGTGTGGTGAAAGATAAAGAAGCTAAGATACCTAGGTCTCTCAGACCGTAGGTCTGTCATGTCCGCCACTCACGCGGTCTGTCTGGCAGGCCGTCTTAACGTGTTTCGTGTGTGGTGAAAGATAAAGAAGCTAAGATACCTAGATCTCTCAGACCGTAGGTCTGTCATGTCCGCCACTCACGCGGTCTGTCTGACAGGCCGTCTTAACCTGTTTCGTGTGTGGTGAAAGATAAAGAAGCTAAGATACATGTCCGCCACTCACGCGGTCTGTCTGGCAGGCCGTCTTAACGTGTTTCGTGTGTGGCGAAAGAAGCTAGATACCTAGGTCTCTAACTATGTCAGACCCTTTTCTGTCAGACGATCTCAGGGTGACCGAAATGAGTAAGTGATTGTTCAACCTGTATTTTAAGACCACCAGTAGATCGGCATACTATTCTATGTATTTAAAGCTTCCCCTTTGGTTAAGTTTATCCCTTTTTGGTGGATTTCACCAATGACTCAATGGGAGAATTTTCAATCGTCCATACCTATAAGATCCTTTTTCCTTATGATTTCAGGTAAGCTATGAACAAATGCATTCAGTCTGGATCAAAGGCTAAAAGGCTTCCGTAAGGAATTGACTGTGATAATGTAAGATCCACTTGATTGTCAATTTTTACTCTAAACAGTAAGTACCTTGGGTTTTATATTAAGAGTATTTTTCAGAGAAAGGTACCGTTCCTACAGTTAAGATATTTTTGTAGTCCTCACATTGTGACTTATTGATTGTCAATTTTTACTCTAAACAGTAAGTACCTTGGGTTTTATATTATGAGTATTTTTCAGAGAAAGTTACCGTTCCTACAGTTAATATATTTTTGTAGTCCTCACATTGTGACTTGGCAAGACGAAGCACTACCGCTTTGAATTCTTGAAATTAGTATCGCGGAAAAATCTCCGTTTCTCCCTTCGGGGAGAATTCAACCCCCTCAATATTTAAACCAGAGAAGATATTTTTTTAGTCCTCACATTGTGACTTGGCAAGACGAATCACTGCCGCTTTGAATTCTTGAAAGTAATAACGCGGAAAAATCTCCGTTTCTCTCGCTTCGGGGTGAATTCAACCCCCTCAATATTTGAACCAGAGACAAAGACACAACCGGGTGACCTTTGTCGTTACACAAGCAATTTGCCACTCTTCGCCACCAGAAGAGAGACGACTAACCTCGAGGGACAGGGTCTTCAAATTTTGTGTTTTTAGAGATCATTGCGTACGTACGCAATATATCTGTGCAAATTTCAAGGAAAAATTGTGAAGAAAAGGGTAAAGATTGTGTGAATTTAAACTTGGGTGAGGAAAATTCATCAGGACATGAGGTACACAATAGGGCTGCCTGGAAGGGACTGACAAACGCCGACCCTATTTAAGTAGGAAAAGGCTAGGAAGAACCTTATTTTTCTGATTTGTGCAAATTTAAGGTCTAAACGAGTGGAATTTGCGGAAAAATCGTGTACACAGTCAACGATCTGTCGAAAGACCAGGCTAGAAGAGCTATCGTTTGTAGTCCTATACTGTCTCCCCTCCTTTGAACTTTCGAAACTTGGAATCTTTTTGAACGAATCTACGAGTTTTTGAAACTTGAAACAGTTTTTATCAAATCGATGACATTTTGTCCATTTTCGGGAGGGCATCGAAGCCGCCTGGGGGGAACTTTATCCTAAACAGCTGAGATTCGTTCTCGGAATGGTTGCTTTTCTCCTATCCTGTCTCCCTTCTCTGTTCGCTTTCGTTATTCCAAAATTGCCATCTCTAGTTGGAAATGGAAATAACTCATAACTCCCCATGTCCCCATGAATGAATGTATCTTTTTTTCCCTTTACTCCAAAAACCGCCATCTCTAGTTGGAAGCAACTCTCTGACATAACTAGAGGGGAAGTTGAGTGGCCGCTTAATTCGACGCCCTGACAGTGACGTCACTTTCCCGAGGTCCGTGTCTGGCGTGGGGGGAGGCTAATGGTCAGTTCTGAGTGCACCACACTGGACAGGTTTCCGAGCCACCATTTCCTCCCACTGAGGAGGAACGCCAATCCCGAAGAAATAGATCTGAAGATATTAATAATGAAAAAAAAAAAAATCATCTGGTGTGATCAGCACACAACTTTTACTATGAGTACTAAAATTGAAAAGAAAAGAGGGAGGGAAGTGGGAAATTTTGCCTTGGAATTAGTAGGCATACGAGGTGGGGACCATGGGATGGGCAGCAAATTTGTTTTTGGGCTCACTCCACCTACACGATTTGAAAAAAAAAAAAAAAAAAAAAAAAAAAAAAATCGATTCAGGACCTGCAAATTTTTTCCAAATTTCTTTGTCAAACTGCCCTTTTATATGTCATAAATGCGCGTTAAAGGCTTACGATTTTAAATCGAAAAAAGAACAGTTTTGCAGGGAAGCTTTGTAAATTGAAAATATATTTTTAGAAGGTTCCCCCTCTCATGAAGCACTTTGCACTTCTTAGTAAAACAGCAAGTGGTTTTTTCATGAAAGGGAGCCTAGAGATCTCTATGTAAAGTTGGGTCATGGTCATGTGAACTAGAGAGCAAAGTTAGGAAATGTTACCCACTTTTCATAGGGGTCTCTAACAACATCCTATATTTTTACACACATAAAAACCGAAAGCAATAAATAGCAGATTATTTACACCAACATTCTCTTGTATTATACAATTCCATATTTTCCAAAAAGGTTGGAAAACCTCATCACAAACATCAAAGAAACCACTCTGGCTTGAGCTTTTCAAAACTCAATAGAAACTTTAAGTCAAGTTTTTCAATTCCTAAGCCATGTTGCCATGTAATAAGTTTTACAATAAGCTATGTAATAAGTTTCACATTTAAACTAGTTCTTGCATGTAT
>NW_007378464.1:102653-109099 GCF_000475195.1 Diaphorina citri
TTCGGGAAAAAAAAAAAAAAAAAAAAGATTGTCCCTCGGAACCGCTTTCGCATTACTTCAAGGCATATACAATTTTACATCCATGCCTATCCAGGAACGGAAAATTTCGGTCAGAAAATGTCCGCCCTGGTCGAGATTCGAACCCAGCACCTCCAGGTCGAGAGTCAGTGCTCTTGACCACTCGGACACAGAAGTGGGCGGAGATGTTGATAGAGGTGATTTTGATGGGGCTAAACTGTTAGGAAGGCAGGGATTGATGGGTCACAAGGGGAGATTTTGATGTACCCCCGCGTCACGTGCAGTCGATCCGTATCTTTTTCGGTGCAGACAAAGTAATGAATTTCGTCTCTTTTTGAAACATTTGCTTCCTCGTATTGTTGAGATATGATTTTTCTTCTCAAGAAGTTTGATAAACAACCGACAACGAATTACAAATCAAACCAAAAAACTGTTTGACGTACGAGAGTAGAAGGTAAACCTTTCAGAATTTTTTCTGACAAGTGGAAATACCTTTAGACTTGAGAGATGTCACAGGAAATTAGGACATAATTATGTGACTTGTCAGGTTTATTTTGCCTTCAATCTGCTTTCGCATTAAATTTTGTAATCTGCTGTTTTTCATGTAAATAATTATGGCGTGTCCGGTTTTGATGAAATTTCGTAAAAACAATCGGTACCTACTGTCCTACTGGGGGATTTCAGTGTCTACGGCCTTCTGAGAGCACTTACGAACCCTGTTCTGAGCGAGATTGTCATCCATAGTTCACTGAATACCTAACTATAACTGTAATAAGACCAAATGGCCATGGACAGTCAACGGGACCAGATCGTCCACATTTGGTCCACTCTCCCTACTCGTCTCAAGATCATGGGTTTGAAATTTGAATCTCTCGTAAATCAACCACTTTGTTGCAATCCCTTGCAATCGATGAGTTGATACGATTCATTAGGATTTGACTCATCTGCAAATTTATGCATTTCTAAGCTTCATCTTCAGAGAGTTAGTGGTGTAGGAATTGAGCTGGGGCTTTTAACTTTGTATTAGGATTTGTAAGATTGTAAGGATGATGTTCAGTTTGAATTTTACGATGTTAGTTTAGTGGTGTAGGAATTGAGCTGGGGCTTTTAACTTTGTATTAGGATTTGTAAGATTGTAAGGATGATGTTCAGTTTGAATTTTACGATGCCGATGGTTCTTCAGGTGCAAAGGACTTACTTTATGAACCTTCACGAATAAGTTAAAGTTATTTGGTCTACACTGGTGTAAGACCAGTCAACTTATTCGTGGCTTTCTTATTTCCTTTTTTTTTTCCAATGTCTTCATAATACTGATTTTCCAGCTGAAGTTATGATGGGGCCTTGCAGCAGAAGTTATGATATCGATTTTCTCCTTTATCATTTAGCACCTTTTTTTCTTCCAATTCCAAATGTTTTGTCATTTTTAGTCCGTCCTTCCTTTATTATTACTAATAATAAAAGGTATAAGGGACGGACTATTGTATTCGCTTCGGTGTCGTCTGTCGGTCGGTCTGTCGGTCGGTCTGTCGGTCGGTCTGTCGGTCGGTCTGTCCCCATAGAAGGACTTATCCAAACCTGGTCGACCTATATATCAAATTAAAGGTCTTTTTACCAGGAACACGAAAATGGTGGTGCAAATTTTGTCCAGAAAACCAAAAGCCAAAAAAAAAACTGGTTTTTGAAGGATTTTTTTCACATTTTCTTACACAAATGAGCCTTTTTTTTTTCCAATGTCTTCATAATACTGATTTTCCAGCTGAAGTTATGATGGGGCCTTGCAGCAGAAGTTATGATATCGATTTTCTCCTTTATCATTTAGCACCTTTTTTTCTTCCAATTCCAGATGTTTTGTCCTTTTTACACTTTTTCTTGTTCTTTTGACGACAAGTGCATCACCCACTTAAAGTACCCTGCCAGATTTATGTCCTCAGCATTTCCTTATATGCTTCCACTTGCCAATGTGTTCGCGATTTTCTTGTCCTTCATTTGTCATACCTTTGTTATTCTTTTGTCATACCTTTGTTTTGTTTGTCATGTCTTTGTTATTCCTTGGTCATATGTTGGATCATGGATCATCTCATCATTGCATTCATTGGATTCATCTGAATATGTTTTGATTCGTCGCATATGTGTTTTGTTACTTCGTAAACATCTATTATGTGCGTGTGTGGGATGCCTAAACTCGCCAACTTGTCCTGTGTTGTGGTACCTTGAGGTATCCTAAGCTACGCTAGCTATACGCTATACTGGCTCTAGCCAAAGCTGAGTATTTGGTTGTTTAGTGCGCTTTAGTATCTTCTTATGTGGACTCAAGTGAGGACTTTAAACCCGATTTTGTCATATATTTTTTTTTTCTTCCAATAACGTATACGCAATTACGTAAATTTTTTCATTGATAACAATTTCGATTGTTGTGATTTTGCTTTTCTTTTTAGTGAATTTTGTTACCATTGTTGTGAATTTTTGCTTCTCTTCTCCTATATTTCAATTGAAAATTTTGAAAAGGAAATCAATTTTCTTTTCTTGGGAATCATTTTTCTTGCGAAGTTGTACATTTTTTCACCTTGATTTGAAATTGAAAATTTAGTTCTGTGATTTAGTTTTAATTGTTAACCCTAATAGTTACCATTTTCATTGAGCTCTTTTTGGTGTGTTTGATCTTTTACAACCTTGGAAAAAGGACTAAATAATACTATGCTACACCCTAGTTGTACATTTTTTCACCTTGATTTGAAATTGAAAATTCAGTTCTGTGATTTAGTTTTAATTGTTAACCCTAATAGTTACCATTTTCATTGAGCTCTTTTTGGTGTGCTTGATCTTTTACAACCTTGGAAAAAGGACTAAATAATACTATGCTACACCCTACAAATTACTTGGAATTTTAGGAATGTATAAAAAATTTAATTTAAGTATTTTCAATTTAATATTTTAATTATTTAACCAATTATTTCCTATTATTTGATCTGACCTAACTTTATATTTTTTAACCAATTATTTTCTTTAATTATTACTTTTTTTTCTTCAAATTCTTGACCTGAAAATGAATTGTCGGCTTGAATTTTGATGACCTTTTTGATAATATGTGCATAACTTTTTAATTAGTTTATCGATCTTACATATCTTTTTTAACTTTTCGTTTTTATCTTTGAGTTGTTTAATTTATCTTGGTGTGATAGTGCGATCATTCTTCAAATTCTTGACCTAAAAATTAATTGTCGGCTTGAATTTTGATGACCTTTTTGATAATATGTGCATAACTTTTCAATTAGTTTATCGATCTTACATATCTTTTTTAACTTTTCGTTTTTATCTTTGAGTTGTTTAATTTATCTTGGTGTGATAGTGCGATCAGTTATAGGCCGTGTTGTGTGGATTCTAGTCATTAGCGGCCTTTCCATATTTTCTATTGAAGGATTTGCTGTCTATTTTCCACTGAAGGATTTCTATTTTTCTGTCAAAAGGATTAAGGACTTTCTGCAGATAGAACTTTAACCATGGCCTGTTTCTTTGGATTTGTCTCAACTGTTGCAATGGTACGTAGTGTTTTCAAAGTCACTCGGGCAAAGTGCTTCTTTTACCGGTTCAATTGTGAAACATCTTATGTACTATTGTCCAATGATTCAATTAATGAACCTGTACGCCGCGCCGTACCTTTTTTTCCCGTAAGATTGTACCTTTTAATTGGTATCGCTTTCGCATTACTTCAAGTTACATTCTTTTACATCCATGCCTATCCAAGAACGGAAAAGTCTGGTTTGAAAATTTCCGCCCTGGCGGGGATTCGAACCCAGTACCTCCGGGTTGAGAGTCCTATTTTCCATTGAAGGATTTCTATTTTTCTGCCAAAAGGATTAAGGACTTTCTGCGGATAGAACTTTAACCATGGCCTGTTTCTTTGGATTTGTCTCAACTGTTGCAATGGTACGTAGTGTTTTCAAAGTCACTCGGGCAAAGTGTTTCTTTTACCGGTTCAATTGTGAAACATCTTATGTACTATTGTCCAATGATTCAATTAATGAATAAATGAACCTGTACGCCGCGCCGTACCTTTTTTTCCATAAGATTGTATCTTGGTATCGCTTTCGCATTACTTCAAGGTACATTCTTTTACATCCATGCCTATCCAAGAACGGAAAAGTCTGGTTTGAAAATTTCCGTAAAGTGTTTCTTTTACCGGTTCAATTGTGAAACATCTTCTGTACTATTGTCCAATGATTCATTTAATGAATAAATGAACCTGTACGTCGCGCCGTATCTTTTTTTTCCATAAGATTGTACCTTGGTATCGCTTTCGCATTACTTCAAGGTACATTCTTTTACATCCATGCCTATCCAAGAACGGAAAAGTCTGGTTTGAAAATTTCCGCCCTGGCCGGGATTCGAACCCAGCACCTCCGGGTTGAGAGTGAGTGCTCTTGACCACTCGGCCACAGAGGTGGGATCCTAGGTACGCCGTACCTACGATCCCGTTCCATCCCTAGGCAACTCATCCTAGAACGTTTGTTTCTACTTTGTTTGTTTGTGTTTTGTTTGTTTTTTTTTTTTTTTTTTTTTTTTTTTTTTTTTTGTTTTTTTGTGTTTTTTTTTTTTTTTTTTTTTGTTGTGTTTGTTTTTTTTTTTTTTTTTTTTTTTTTTTTTTACCACCCTATCTAGTGGTCATCCACTTGATTTGCATTCACACGTGATGTGTGACACCCTGTATGCATATTAGCGTTTCCTATGTTCACAAATTAATAAGCTTCCACTCTACCTATCTTGTATACAAGGCGCTCTCATTTCCGGGGTCGGAGTTAGGTCCTAATCAAACGGAGTTTAAACTCACATAGTCCTAAACAAACGGAGTTTAAACTCATAGTGAGTTTAAACTCCGTTTAACTTTAACTTTAGCACAGATTGCTTGATAAAAGGGGGAAAATCGGAATGCAAATAATTGCAAATTAAAACACAAGTGAAGATTATCTCATTTTGCGATGGTGGAAATCCATCCCAGTATGTACCTTCAGTCAATCGGGCACGGTTCTCTGGACCCCCCTGTATATTAGGGGCCTCTGCACCTGAATGTGCCATAGTCCATTAACCAGGACTAGGGCGTTGCTTAACATTGTTGCTTATTTGTTTTTTTTTTTGTTTTGTTTTTGTTTGTTTGTTTTTTGTTTTTTTTTTTTTACCACCCTATCTAGTGGTCATTCACTTGACTTGCATTCACACGTGATGTGTGACACCCTGTATGCATATTAGCGTTTCCTATGTTCACAAATTAATAAGCTTCCACTCTACCTATCTTGTATACAAGGCGCTCTCATTTCCGGGGTCGGAGTTAGGTCCTAATCAAACGGAGTTCAAACTCACATTGTGAGTTCTAAACTCCGATGGAACGGGATCGTAGGTACGGTACGCCGTACCTACGATCCCACCTCTGTGGCCGAGTGGTCAAGAGCCTTGACTCTCAACCTGGAGGTTTGATTAGGACCTAACATTGTGAGTTTAAACTCCGTTGTGAGTTTAAACTCCGTTTAACTTTAAGTTTAGAATTAAGCACAGATTGCTTGATAAAAGGGGGAAAATTAGAATGCAAATATTTGCAAATTGAAACACAAGTGAAAATTGTCTCATTTTGCGATGGTGGAAATCCATCCCAGTGTGTACCTTCAGTCAATCGGGCACGGTTCTCTGGACCGGACATAGTGAGTTTAAACTCCGTTTAACTTTAACTTTAGAATTAAGCACAGATTGCTTGATAAAAGGGGGAAAATCGGAATGCAAATATTTGCAAATTAAAACACAAGTGAAAATTGTCTCATTTTGCGATGGTGGAAATCCATCCCAGTGTGTACCTTCAGTCAATCGGGCACGGTTCTCTGGACCCCCCCTGTATATTAGGGGCCTCTGCACCTGAATGTGCCATAGTCCATTAACCAGGACTAGGGCGTTGCTTAACATTGTTGCTTATTTGAATATTTCTAATGCTGGGCGTATAAAAAAAAAAAAAACAATATTTTCAGGGCGTTTTAGAAACTTTTCATTTTCCACTCGTAATTTTTAGTCCGTCCTTCCTTTATCATTACAATAGTAATAAAAAGGTATAAGGGACGGACTATTGTATTCGCCTCGGTGTCGTCTGTCAGTCTGTCAGTCTGTCAGTCTGTCAGTCTGTCTGTTCCCATAGAAGGACTTATCCAAACCTGGTCGACCTATATATCAAATTAAAGGTCTTTTTACCAGGATCACGAAAATGGTGGTGCAAATTTTGTCCAGAAAACCATAAAGCCAAAAAACCAAAAAAACTGGTTTTTGCGGGATTTTTTTCACATTTTCTCACACAAATGAGCTCTGATCTCGAAATTTGTCGCGAAGACCTATGAACTCAAAGCGAGAAAGTTTTAGACAACACTTCAGTCGATCATTTAAGACCAGTTTTAGCGTCA
>NW_007378464.1:109318-110446 GCF_000475195.1 Diaphorina citri
TTGGATGGGTGACCCGGGCACACGCATTACCTTTGTATAAAATTCTAAACGTTCTGAAACGGAACTACAACAGATCGATAGCAGCGATAGCTTATTATTCTTTAACTTCAAGATCAAACCACTTGAATGTGTTATAAACTATTAAACCTAGCCGACACACACACGGCACACACCCCATTTTACGTTTTCCCGCTTTGTTAAGCACCGTCGAGCGCGGTGTGTGCCTGAATGGGTGACCCGGGCACGCATTATAATATCTAAACGTTCTGAAACGGAACTGCAACAAATCGACAGCTTATTATTGTTTAATTTCAAGATCAAACCACTTGTATATATGTGTTATAATAGCCGACACACCCCGTAATTACAATATAAGTATCCTACACACACGCGTTTCACTATGTATTTAATAATTACATATGTAATAATTTATGTATATGAGTTTGTATTTCCATGTAGTATAATTATGTATAATCTAAATGTGTGCATATTATTCATCCATTGAGCCTGTATCCTAAGGAAGTGGTTGGCAAACATTTTCCGCCTGAACGGCCGAAATCCTTGATTAAATATTTGTAGATACCAAGTTATTTGTTATCTACTTGATCTTGTATGACATTAAAAAAAGTAAAAAAAAAAGAAAAAAAAAAATCATTTTTGGGTTTTGTTGGATCCAAAAATATTGGATGGCTCCTTGGGAAAGCCTTTTCTTCGTGGGGTCTAGAGTTCGCTGAACAGTTAAGTTATTGGTCCTATCCACCACAAATGTTCTGTAACTCTTTATTGAATAAATAAATTTAATAAAACAAAATTATAGGTATATAAAACAAAATAAAATCTTGTACACTAGCTTTGCGGTCCCTATAGAATACACCAAACAAATCTGGCCCATGGGCCCGTAGACTGACGACCCCTGAATTATGAATACGAATCTCGATCTTCACGATTGTGAGATTATACTTTCGTCAAGTTTTCATTGATAAAGGTCAAGTACCACGGTGTAGCCCCCCCTAGGTCTGAGGATGTGTGTAGGTCGGGGCTGCTACCCACTACTCCAAATCGCTCCGTAGTAAATCGAGAAGTTTCATTCATAAAAATCAAATCGACTGAGTCATTGAGCGAGCGAGT
>NW_007378465.1:0-348 GCF_000475195.1 Diaphorina citri
AATAGGGGTAAAGCTCTCCATATTAACATATTTCGAGTTTTTATATTCTAAGATGCTCGCGAGGAAAAAACCCCCGAATGGAAAACAAATCAATAGTTTACGCCTGAGGTTTCGTGACACCGAGCATCATAAAGTTCCATTATTTTATTTTTTCATATTTTCTGAAATTTCGATATGGCAACCGAGGACTCGAAACCTCCACCGGTAAATCTGGCCTCGACAGGCACGAGTTTCGGATGCTACCTAACCCAGAACCAAAGAGTTGAGTTCAAAAGAACTGCTCTACAGTCCTACAGTGAACTAGGTAGGTACTCAGTGAGTCAGATCCTGACAAAGTTTAAGAGAGAG
>NW_007378465.1:1524-4697 GCF_000475195.1 Diaphorina citri
CTCTTCTTCTTGTCTGTATTTTGGAGAGTTTTGGCACATCCACTAAAACTACTCCTCTCACTCTTTCTCCTCTATTTATTGCAATGGAGGATTTGGTGTTTCTGGCACATCCACTAACATTGGAGGATTCATTGTTTCTGGCACATTTTTCTCCCTCCTGACATTCTGCATCGAAAAATCTGGTAATTTTGACCCAAGCTTTTGAAAATGCATTTGAGAGATTTTCAGAACGACTTATTACTTATGATAGCATGCTTATCCATATGTTTAGGGTCTGACGTTTAGGCAGTAACTCTTCCACGAAACCAACAATGTGACATTTCAAAATTTCAAATGGTCACAAGTTTGTGACGTTTACGGCACGTGTCAGCGATTTTATCTCAAGTCGGGGGGAACTTGCACAATATTTGCTTTACGAACATAATTATATTAAAAAGATTTGCGTGACTTTTCCATAAACCTCATGCACTTCCCATGCAGTTTTGCAACTTTCCTTATTAACATGAAGTTATTATTCATTTTTAAAGAAAGTTTTAAATTCTTTTCTTCAAACCGAAGTGATAGAATGATAAAAGACCGAGCTATCACCCGTTCAAATGCTATCATTTGCATTTTTGTGTCACAAGTTTGTGAATTGGCAAACTATTTGTGTGACAAATTAACAATGTCTTAAGTTTTATTCCCCTTTGATATTTTAGACGTAGATTAAGCATAGAATCAGATAACATCTAGCCCTGGTCGCAGTGTCTTAACAATGTCTTAAGTTTTATTCCCCTTTGATATTTTAGACGTAGATTAAGCACAGAATCAGATAACATCTAGCCCTGGTCGCAGTGTCATAGGGCTTAAATATAGCCGATGGCTCTACTTATATCAATACCTATACCTATACATGTATAAAACATGTACCTACATAGAAAATAGAAAACCATCTTTTCATTGACATTATATTATCAAAAAGCAAACAAGAAATCCTCGTAAAGCTGTATTAAAAGTCGAGGGAAAACAATAGGGGTAAAGCTCTCCATATTAACATATTTCGAGTTTTTATATTCTAAGATGCTCGCGAGGGACTCTCCTGTGGCACATAGATTCTTGGAACTATCCTCAAGTGGTGTAGGTAGTGGTTAGTGTGGTGGACTTCGAATCTTCCACTTCAAAATCTCTGATTCGCCCGAGCGTCCTCTAAAACCTAGTCAGTAGAAGAGGAAATCAGTAGAGATAAGAATATACTACTAAAGTTGTAATTATGGATTTTACACCTGAGGAAAAACGAGAGTAAATAAACCAGGTACAACCTAGTTTACAACAAGACATTTACCTGAGAAGCTGACTGCAATACAAGTCAGATTGCATGTTGCATTGAAACACGGCTAGTTGAAGTTTTCAATAAATACGCAAAGAGAAGAAGAAGAGGAGGAGGAAGGGAAGAAGGAGGAGGTGCAACAATTTGAGGCTTTACAACGTTGTATTTCTAGACATTTTCAAGTAGGTTCTTACGAATCTACTTGAAACGAACCTAGGTACTTTCTCAAAACGCCATGGTAGGAGAAGAGGAGTGTAGAAGTCTCAAATTATCACTCTCCTGTGGCACATAGATTCTTGGAACCATCCTCAAGTGGTGTAGGTAGTGGTTAGTGCGGTGAACTTCGAATCTTCCACTTCAAAATCTCTAATTCGCCCGAGCGTCCTCTAAAACCTAGTCAGTAGAAGAGGAAATCAGTAGAGATAAGAACATACTACCAAAGTTGTAATTATGGATTTTACACCTGAGGAAAAACGAGAGTAAATAAACCAGGTACAACCTAGTTTACAACAAGACATTTTGAAACTGTGCGGTGAACTTCGAATCTTCCACTTCAAAATCTCTGAACCGCCCGAGCGTCCTCTAAAACCTAGTCAGTAGAAGAGGAAATCAGTAGAGATAAGAACATACTACTAAAGTTGTAATTATGGATTTTACAAGTGCGGTGGACTTCGAATCTTCCACTTCAAAATCTCTAAACCGCCCCGAGCGTCCTCTAAAACCTAGTCAGTAGAAGAGGAAATCAGTAGAGATAAGAACATACTACTAAAGTTGTAATTATGGATTTTACACCTGAGGAAAAACGAGAGTAAATAAACCAGGTACAACCTAGTTTACAACAAGACATTTTGAAACGGTGACTTAAGACTCCGTAGAAGGAAAGGAAATCCCAAGTTGCGTGTCTGCTTAGTTCACTGGGAGGTTTGTTATCTGGGCTTTACGATCTTGGGGCATTTCCATTTTGTTCAGGAAAAAAAAGACAGTAAAAATAGTAGAGCTTTGATGACGTCATAAAAATTCAGATTTTAAAGTATGTAGACTCTAGAATTCAGCTTTAAAAGTAAGGAGCCCATAAAAGTGAGCGTTACCCCGATTCCTGATGGCTGAAGAGCTATTAAATGACTTACAATGACATTTTTTGGTATTTTGAAACGGTGACTTAAGACTCCGTAGAAGGAAAGGAAATCCCAAGTTGCGTGTCTGCTTAGTTCACTGGGAGGTTTGTTATCTGGGCTTTACGATCTTGGGGCATTTCCATTTTGTTCAGGAAAAAAAAGACAGTAAAAATAGTAGAGCTTTGATGACGTCATAAAAATTCAGATTTTAAAGTATGTAGACTCTAGAATTCAGCTTTAACCTACAGTGAACTAGGTAGGTACTCAGTGAGTCAGATCCTGACAAAGTTTAAGAGAGAGCAACTGATTGATTCTGACGTGACTTTGTGGAGATTCATCTGGAAAAGAAGAACACCAGTAACAGTAACCAACTGTGAAGATCTTCTTTTTAAGAGTGAGTTACCTACATGATTGGGGATTTGACTTAGTGACTCTCTCAGGGTCTGACATGTTTTAGGACCATATCAGTCCACTTAAAAGAGTAGTTCTTTTTTTTTATAACTCACTTTACTCCGAACCCACACAGGTTTGTTATCTGAAGTAGATATGTTATATATTATACCTATTTACTTATAGGTAGTGTAGCCAATCTAGCAAATAACATCAAACAACCTAACAACTCAGTACCCTCTGCCCGCCACTATCCCCTACATTTCTGTGTTCACCACTTTTAATTGTATCTCATAAAAAAATCTGGTGTGAACATCACACGACTTTCCATATCCTATTGAATGATTCCTTGTTTTTTTTTT
>NW_007378465.1:6195-13082 GCF_000475195.1 Diaphorina citri
TGCCGGCTCCGCCCCGCCGGCCAGAGGCTGTGTGTTGACATCGTCAGTGGCGGCTGCCACCAGTTTCTCCAGGCCCTTGAGCACTTGGTCCACTGGAGGCCACTCGTTCTTTTGGCACTGCTGTAGCAGTCGGGCAGCCCCGTCACGGGTTGACGATCCTGCACTGCCTGGCTTTGACTGAGGAGCCCCTGATCCATTGTCGGTCCCTGGGGAGAAAGAGAAGGGTCTTAGAACGGTAGTATAATGTTTTTTTTTATGTATTTACGGAGGAAAGCTTCTTCTTCCCCTTCCTCTTCTTCTTCCCCTTCTTCTTTTACACTCGTATATTATTCTCCTACTTGTTATCGGGAGCAGTACCAAAATCCCACCTCTGTCACATTTCAGTTGTTGCTCTTTGTATTTATTATGTTTGTAATTTTGTATTGTATTTGCATGTAACATTGTAACATAAGCAAACGTACATTTGTAATAAATGCTTTATTGAATTGAAAATTGAAGCTATAACAACCAGAATCCCTGCTCTTTTGAATTTCTAAAGAATGGGGTTTTAGTATATACACATAGGAGGAAGACATCTGATAGAATAGAATGGAGAGCTTTAATTAAACCAATCTTAGGGTTGAAACAAATGATGAGGAGACTACAATAAAGTAAGTTGTTTGTTGTGATTTTTTGTTCCTTTGAACTTCTAAACAATGGGGTTTTAGTGCACATAGGAGGAAGACATCTGATAGAGTAGAATGGAGAGCTTTAATCAAACCAATCTCAGGGTTGAAACAAATGATGAGGAGACTACAATAAAGTAAGTTGTTTGTTGTGATTTTTGCACAAAATGCAACTTTTCTCAGAAGAGAGGAAAAATTCGTCTCAAAGTCTAGAAACATCGGGATCGGGAGGAGATATTCAATTTAGCGGATGTACCAAGAGTACCACATTTTCTAATTCAAGATAAAGGTAACCTATTCCTGTGATGAGAGAAGAGGAAAGATTTTGTTAGAAAGGAGCTAACTACATTTTGACGAATTTTATCAAGGTACCTAGGTAAATTATGTATATCAAGGGCATTCAACAAACTCTCAAAATGTTGAATTACAAATTTAGCTACAAAATTATGAATGCACAAAATTGATGAGAGGAGAGGAAAGATTTTGTTAGAAAGGAGGTAACTGCATTTTGACGAATTTGATCAAGGTACCTAGGTAAATTACATCAAGGGCATTCAACAAACTCTCAAAATGTTGAATTACAAATTGAGCTACAAAATTATGAATGCACAAAATACTCCATTAGAGAACTTTTAGATTAGAACTTTTTTGGCCGTGACACGGAAAGGAGAACGTGTGAAACAAAAGGTCAATGGATAATTTCCCTCTCTAATGTAAAGTTTACCACAAACTTTGGTAATAAACTGAAATGTAGACCTTTTACACTTTCCCCTACCCTCCTATCAAACTCCTCATTTCGTATCACCTTCAAAATTTGGTGCTTTTAGCACATTCACTATTTTCATATTTTCCTGGTCCCACTCAAGTTGGGTGATGTGGGAGGTGGGTATCTTGTCACCTAATACTCATAGAGGGTAAACCCCGTTACTAAAAACCTTAGTAGTAAAAAATGGACCGATTGCAATACTTTCTCATTAGTAGTAGGTATAGCTTCACTATACTTTAGTAATAGAAAGTAAAAAATGAAAATAGACTTAACATTACTTATCATGGAAAACACATTTAAATGCAGTGTGTGCTCAAACCTTAAACATTATGGCAGATATTTTGCTGCTAATTGTTGTTCCAGCTATTTCAGCATTAGGTTCGTGCTATATGGGTGAATACCTAATGACATATCCCCTCATTAAGAATGTTGAATTAGCATACATAATAGTGGAGGCGCAACATTTTCTATATTTAAAACTGGAAACGCTTCTAGTCAAAGCCATTAATATTCATGAGGTTACCCAACTTAGAACAAAGTTTGGCCTACATTTGGCAAAGTGTTTTCAAATAGTGTAATGAATTACATGCCGCGCCGAGATCCAAAGCTCAGATTAGCTCCAAGTTTTCCATTCAATCGCCGGCAAGTTTGAGGATGGAGGTTGGAGATTGGAAGGTAATTTAGCACATACAAGGGGCTGGACTACCCATGTTGCATTACCTGAGGAGCTGGCTGCAATACAAGTCAGATTGCATGTTGCATTAAAATACGGCTAGTTGAAGTAAGTTTTCAATAAATACGCAAAGAGAAGAAGAAGAAGAAGAGGAGGAGGAAGGGAAGAAGGAGGAGGTGCAACAATTTGAGGGTTTACAACGTTGTATTTCTAGACATTTTCAAGCAGGTTCTTACGAATCTACTTGAAACGAACCTAGGTACTTTCTCAAAACGCCATGGTAGGAGAAGAGGAGTGTAGAAGTCTCAAATTATGGTGGAGATTGGAAGGTAATTTAGTACATACAAGGGACTGGACTACCCATGTTGCATTACCTGAGGAGCTGACTGCAATACAAGTCAGATTGCATGTTGCATTAAAACACGGCTAGTTGAAGTTTTCAATAAATACGCAAAGAGAAGAAGAAGAAGAAGAAGAGGAGGAGGAGGAAGGGAAGAAGGAGGAGGTACAACAATTTGAGGCTTTACAACTTTGTATTTCTAGACATTTTCAAGTAGGTTCTTACGAATCTACTTGAAACGAACCTAGGTACTTTCAGGGTACAAGATAAACTGTATTCTGTATTCTGTATTCTGTACAAGTGAATGATTGCTACACAATAAGTCCCATTATGTTCCATATTCAGGCATTAAAAATGTGTCCTGTGCTATATTGAATGACATAAATATGTATATTCACGAATACAAGATAAACTGTATTCTGTACAAGTGAATGATTGCTACACAATAAGCCCCATTATGTTCCATATTCAGGCATTAAAAATGTGTCCTGTGCTATATTCTCGTCTTGATAATATTGAAATCGTTTTTTATTTCGTTTTTGGCACTTGAGTCTCGGAGTTTTAAGTGTTTATCCACAAACCCACAGTTTATATCGTGAATTCGTGATGGCTTGAAGTGAATCCTGGATAAGTTGTTTGGGGTTAATGTCGGATATTCAGAGCCGTGCTCCTGTCGAAACAAATTTATTGGGATATACAGTATTGTAGGCTCCTTTTAAAATTAATTTATTTTAAAAACTCTGGAGTCGTTTTGAAAGAGTTACTGTGGGATGTTGACGGGTTTGTTTTGATCGTGTTCGCATTGTTTCTCTTAATTTGTTGGTTTTAATTTAGGCTTGAATGAAAATTAGGAGAATCACTTTGTATGTAACCCCTGGGTTGCGTTTGTATGCTTTTATTGTTTGTAATATCAAATTAGGGATGATTTGACAAATTCCTAATAATTTCAATAATAAGTAGTTGTCAGTATGTACATTTGGAACATATTATTATGTACCTACATAATTACCTGCTGTGAGTTTTCGAGTTCATTATTAGCGTGAAAATTTACCAAGCAAACCCAAAGCTATTGAAATTTTGGAGTCGTTTTGAAAGAGTTACTGTGGGATGTTGACGTGTTTGTTTTGATCGTGTTCGAACTGTTTCTCTTAATTTGTTGGTTTTAATTTAGGTATGAATGAAAATTAGGAGAATCACTTTGTATGTGAAACCTGGGTTGCGTTTGTATGCTTTTACTGTTTGTAATATCAAATGAGGGATGAAATATTTCAATAATAAGTAGTTGTCAGTATGTACATTTGGTACGTATTATTATGTACCTACATAATTACCTATTGTGAGTTTTCGAGTTCATTATTAGCGTGAAAATTTACCAAGCAAACCCAAAGCTATTGAAATTTTAAGAAAATAATGTGTGACAAACGTCAGTTACAAAATCCAATAAGATAGGTATTCAATTTAATTAGGGGGTGACTAAAACACTGAAAAGATGTGATATTATCGATTTTACGAGTTCAAGCTGTTTACCATATTGTTATCATTACTTATCAGCTGAGTCTCTGACCACTTGTACATTACTGTGTATTCCCGAGCTATACCTACTATTGACAGACTTTATTGGCTCTACCAGTATTTGACTAACACTCTTATCAATTAGGTGTTTAGTGCTTGGCTCAGTTCACTTCTGTTATTACATCGTTCTGTTCTTTTAGTAGCGCCAGTTGTTGTTCAACTCAGCTGTTTTCTTGCGTGTAAATAAACTCACAGTTGTGGTGACTTTTTCCCATTTGTGGAAATCATTTGACAAGTGTATTAGTTTTATTGCCATGGACTTTTTACATTTTATAATACTCTTTTTCAGTGTCCAATTATGGATGGAGATAGCTTTCAACAGAGTCCTTATCCCACGAAAGTAGCTCTGTTATCTGCGTCGATTTAGCCATCATTTTTTCAAGTGTTTTAGTTCACTCACAACTAATAGATATCAACACCATTTCCAGAATTCGTTTCACATTTTCAAGTGTTTTAGGTTAGTTTTACAAACATCATTAGAAGTCCATCTTGAAAAGACTGATCACTTTGTATTCATCTTAATTGTTCTCCAAGTGTACTTATCATCTATATGTCCAAATTATGAGACTGACAACACTTCTGCTGGGACATCTATTAGTTCTCCTTTCAAGAGCGACATTCACATCCTCATCTGAGGCGTTCCAAGACGGCAAATCCATCACCTTGACAGTCATCGTTCAACCAGCTATATGTCCAAATTATGAGACTGACAACACTTCTGCTGGGACATCTATTGGTTCTCCTTTCAAGAGCGACATTCACATCCTCATCTGAGGCGTTCCAAGACGGCAAATCCATCACCTTGACAGTCATCGTTCAACCAGGGCGTAGCGACTGTTTCTACGAACATTTGAATCATGGATCCACCGTGTATATTGACTATCAGGTCCTATCGTCCAGTCAAGAGGACAGCCAGGATATCTCGTTTTACTTCAGATCGCCATCGCAAGCGGACATTATCAGTGGAAACAATGTGACTGTGGACACACACGAGTATGTTGTGACTGAAGAGGGCATCCATGAGTTTTGTATTGATAATACAAATAGTATGTTCAGTGAGAAGACTGTGTTCTTTGATATTTACATCTTGCGGGATCCGAATGCTGTAAGTTTGCAATTTTGAAGTTTTAAAAACAATACTCAATAAGGGACAAGGAATTGGGTAACATTAGAGACATTTCGTCATTGAAATTTACAATGCTAGGATGAGACTGAAATGTCCTTTAACAAGAGGAGGTGAAACCCCCTTCTCTCTTAAATCTGAGAGCACGGCAGTTCCCCAGGCCAAGTTTCAGTAAGCACAGTACCTGTGTACAGTATCAATTTTAGCCTTTACTATACTGCACTACATGTACAATTAACAATATTATACATGCCTACCTACTGCCTAGTAGGGAAGTTAATATTGATGCTCCTACTGCGACCCGAAAGTAGGTACTACCTACTTACAAATAACTGAGGAAATAGGGTACTTACATTCATCTGGCTCATCAAAAGAAATCATAGAATCTCCCAACAGATCTTGGTTCATTGAAATTTACAATGCTAGGATGAGACTGAAATGTCCTTTAACAAGAGGAGGTGAAACCGGCAGTTCCCCAGGCCAAGTTTCAGTAAGCACAGTACCTGTGTACAGTATCAATTTTAGCCTTTACTATACTGCACTACATGTAAATGTCATTGAAATTTACAATGCTAGGATGAGACTGAAATGTCCTTTAACAAGAGGAGGTGAAACCCCCTTCTCTCTTAAATCTGAGAGCACGGCAGTTCCCCAGGCCAAGTTTCAGTACGCACAGTACCTGTGTACAGTATCAATTTTAGCCTTTACTATACTGCACTACATGTACAATTAAGAATATTATACATGCCTACCTACTGCCTAGTAGGGAAGTTAATATTGATGCTCCTACTGCGACCCGAAATTTAAAGAAATATCCTAAGAATCAGTACTCATCATGTTCGTTTGTTCGTCTTCCAGATTCCGGAGACACACGACTCCACCCGACCCGACGAGATGGGGGTCGATCTGAACGATTTCCACAAGAAAATCAACTCCATCTGGGCGGAGCGCTACCGCGCTCCTTAATATAAGTAATTTTATTAGGTACCTATGTATAATATTAATTGACTTGGTTCTCGATGACCAAGGCCTGACAGATTCAACTGATCAGGTCCGCCTGTCAGGTCACCTGATAGTCTATGCTCATCAGGTATCAAGTAGACCTGATAGCAAGTGGCTAGCCTAAGTAACCTCCTGATTGGAGGTCAGTAGGGAGCCACGCTGTCTTTCCTTGTTGAAAGGATTGCTTTGTCCATTGAACGAGGAAACAGTGCTAGCATTCATGCTGACTCCTTCCCCTCTTTACTTGAAGAAATAGGTACATATTTCATTTGCAAATTTTATAAATAAAGAATATGTAAACCATAGAGTTTCGAAAAGGGTCTAGGAGCTCAGACACTAAACAAAATAACTGAGGAAATAGGGTACCTACCTACTTACAAAATACCTAAGGAAATAGGGTACCTACTTACAAATAACTGAGGAAATAGGGAAAAGGGTCTAGGAGCTCAGACAATAAACAAAATAACTGAGGAAATAGGGTACCTACCTATTTACAAAATAACTGAGGAAATAGGGTGCTTACAAAATAACTGAGGAAATAGGGTACCTACCTACTTACAAAATACCTAAGGAAATAGGGTACCTACTTACAAATAACTGAGGAAATAGGGTACCTACCTATTTACAAAATAACTTGAGGAAATAGGGTGCTTACAAAATAACTGAGGAAATAGGGTACCTACCTACTTACAAAATACCTAAGGAAATAGGGTACCTACTTACAAATAACTGAGGAAATAGGGTAC
>NW_007378465.1:14172-30610 GCF_000475195.1 Diaphorina citri
GCGGGCGAATTTTCAATCATGGTAGACAACGGCAACGGCGTATCCTCTCTGCCTCCCCTGGAAGTTGGGATTGGGCTCCGTTGTAACGATTTCGTGATGCTGATGGCAGACACCAGGATCTATCAGCAAATACTAACAGACAGTGTGGAGCGGGACAAAATAACACCACTGGGAAACGGAACCCTGCTCATGTGTTTGGGTGGTAGCGGACCATTGTTCTCAAGGATCGTAAGCACAGGTATGAGCCTTCACAAGTTAGTATCCGCCACCCAACATTCAGTTCATCGGACACCCCGTATTATCGGACAAACCATGCAGGACATCCGTCGCCAAAACAACCACGGGGACCCTCTCGACCTTCATATCATGTTGGGAACGGCTGACCCTACCACCGGGGTCACCCTGTACAAAGGTGACCCGTATGGGTTCATGCTCGAGGTACCCTATGCTTATATTGGAATCAATGGGTTCCTAACGGCCTCTCTTGTGGACAAATATTACAAACCAGATTTGACGGTGCAAGAAGCGTACTCGGTTCTGAAGCAATGTGTACATCATATGAAGAGACGGACGGTGAATTGAATGATTCCTTGTTTTTTTTTTTATTTTTTTTTTTATTTTTTCCAAAGAATGTAATTTCATTTTGTTCTTTACAATGACATTAACTAACATTACAATTTAATAAGAATATATTATGACATTGTGAATTGTATTTTAATGGATAATGGATATACCCCAACGTTATGGACATTCGTCTGTGTTAACGTTGGGGTGAATGTTACCAATTTTTCAAATAATATACATATTTATGAAATGTTATTTATTTTAATCATAAACAGATGTAGCATGAGATGTATATATCTCTAACCGTTTAGTCGGTATAGCTGAAAACCGCCAAAAAACGGTCGAAGTAGCCTCCGTGGCCGAGTGGGTATCACACTAGGCTTGCAGGGTTCGGGTTCGATTCCCGGCGGGGCCGAGGTTTTTTTCGGCTCTGTGCTTGGAGTTCGGGGTGCACTCAGCCTCGTGAGGAAATTGAGTAGCTACCTTTAATCGAGTACGACCAGTGGCAGCATTAGCAGTGTAAAAAGATTATTAAAATATGGAAATTGATTGCAAAGGATGCACTTAGTAATGTTGTGATATCCACTAAAGTTGTGAAAAAGCTCTGCTTTACCACAAAGAATTTGAGATTTGATTTTGATTTTTTTGAACGGTCGAAATCTGTCCAAAAGCGGTCAAAATAGCGCCAACCGGAGCACCTATTTCAGCCAAACGTTTCGTGTCGCATCCTTGTCACATTTGACAGCTACATACCAAATTTCAAGTCTCTAGCTCTTACCGTTCTCCGAGATATTTTGTGTGTCGCATTCTTGTCACATTTGAAAGATACATACCAAATTTCAAGTCTCTAGCTCTTACCGTTCTCGAGATATTTTGTTTACAGACAGGAGACACGGACCAATTGCTGAATTCGTATTTAGGCTCTAGGGACCGCGAAACGTGTTTTGGCACTAAAAACTGACCATCGAAAATTTGACCCATTACTTTTCTTCCTATAGATAGGATAAGGAAAGTAAAAATGAGCAGGGAAGTTCGTAGCGGTACACGTATAATTACTCGTTAAATAAATGCTGTTAAAAATGCTTCTAATTTACTTGCGAATTTCACGCCACTATTATCTGCATGCAAGTTGAATCATCGTTGCAGGTTATTAATCAGCCGGGAAACGACGCAATGCGAGCAGGAAGGGATCGAAAATTTGAAAAAAATTGACGGGTGTGGTCAAATATGTCGACGTAATTGAGGTGTGGTCATGATCTTCAGGAAATTGTAAGTCCAATTTGACCTTATTAGTTATCTATGTACCTGTGTACCTATTGTATGTACCTACATTACATTATTGTTAACATAATTAGATATTAGATACCTAGGTACATAATTAAGAAAAATTAAACGCTTTCAAAATTTGACTGCAATGAATCTTGGAAGATATCATGATAGAGGACTGTTTTTCTATAAATAAAAATACCCTACCAACCCAGTGAAGAGTGAACCTAAAACTACCAAATTCAGGTTCAGGCTTTTCAGGACATTCAACTTCCGACCTTAATTTAACTTTAGGGCATTTAACATCTGTAGGGTAAGTGTACCATTTATTCGCCCACCTAAAAAACGTACCATTTATTGGCCCACCTGTACCATACGCACGGGTACAAAACCGTATTCTGTACAAGTGAATGATTGCTACACAATAAGTCCCATTATGTTCCATATTCAGACATTAAAAATGTGTCCTGTGCTATATTCTCGTCTTGATAATATTGAAATCGGTATTTATTTCGTTTTTGGCACTTCAGTCTCGGAGTTTTAGGTGTTTATCCACAAACAGTTTATATCGTGAATTCGTGATGGCTTGAAGTGAATCCTGGATTAGTTGTTTGGGGCTAATGTCGGATATTCAGAGTCGTGCTCCTTTCGAAACAAATTTATTGTGATATACAGTATTGTGAGCTCGTTTTAAAATTAATTTATTTTAAAAACTCTGGAGTCGTTTTGAAAGAGTTACTGTGGAATGTTGACGTGCTTGTTTTGATCGTGTTCGAATTGTTTCTCTTAATTTGTTGATTTTAATTTAGGTTTGAATGAAAATTGAAAATTAGGAGAATCACTTTGTATGTGACCCCTGGGTTGCGTTTGTATGCTTTTATTGTTTGTAATATCAAATTAGGGATGATTTGACAAATTCCTAATACTTTCAATAATAAGTAGTTGTCAGTAGGTACATTTGGTAGGTACATTATGTAGGTACATAATAATATGTACCTACATAATTACCTGCTGTGAGTTTTCGAGTTCATTATTAGCGTGAAAATTTACCAAGCAAACCCAAAGCTATTGAAATTTTAAGAAAATAATGTGTGACAAACGTCAGTTACAAAATCCAATAAGATATTCAATTTAATGACTAAAACACTGAAAAGATGTGATATTATCGATTTTACGAGTTCAAGCTGTTTACCATATTGTTATCATTACTTATTCAATTTAATGACTAAAACACTGAAAAGATGTGATATTATCGATTTTACGAGTTCAAGCTGTTTACCATATTGTTATCATTACTTATCAGCTGAGTCTCTGACCACTTGTACATTACTGTGTATTCCCGAGCTATACTATTGACAGACTTTATTGGCTCTACCAGTATTTGACTAACACTCTTATCAATTAGGTGTTTAGTGCTTGGCTCAGTTCACTTCTGTTATTACATCGTTCTGTTCTCTTAGTAACGCCAGTTGTTGTTCAACTCAGCTGTTTTCTTGCGTGTAAATAAACTCACAGTTGTGGTGACTTTTCCCCATTTGTGGAAATCATTTGACAAGTGTATTAGTTTTATTGCCATGGACTTTTTACATTTTATAATACTTTTAGTAGCGCCAGTTGTTGTTCAACTCAGCTGTTTTCTTGCGTGTAAATAAACTCACAGTTGTGGTGACTTTTTCCCATTTGTGGAAATCATTTGACAAGTGTATTAGTTTTATTGCCATGGACTTTTTACATTTTATAATACTCTTTTTCAGTGTCCAATTATGGATGGAGATAGCTTTCAACAGAGTCCTTATCCCACGAAAGTAGCTCTGTTATCTGTGTCGATTTAGCCATAATTTTTTCAAGTGTTTTAGTTCACTCACAACTAATAGATATCAACACCATTTCCAGAATTCGTTTCACATTTTCAAGTGTTTTAGGTTAGTTTTACAAACATCATTAGAAGTCCATCTTGAAAAGACTGATCACTTTGTATTCATCTTAATTGTTCTCCAAGTGTACTTATCATCTATATGTCCACATATGTTTGTTAGGAAACTGTTTAACCCTTAGGATAACGAAAGAAGTCAGCGGCAAAAGCAGGTTGAATTTACCAGTTCCTAGGGATCATCACTGAAGTAAATACAAGAGGGGATTAGGCGTCTCCACTAATAGAGCGCGAAATATTAGTGGAGGTGTCAAATTCACATTTCCTTCAATTCTTGCTGATATCCAAAGTAATAAATTATCTACCTAGAATGGAAAATAAAATTATGTTCAGACTTCACTAAAGTGAAGTTACGTTGTTTGTTGTTAGTATCCGGATGGTGACCTGGGCAATTATGTGCTGTTATCCGGCCGCATTCAGCCTGGGTGAGGTTAATGGGAAGAGGAGGGTAGGTTATCGCCGAATGGAGGGTAAAACCCCCGTCACTGATGACCTTATGACATTAAACCCACCAAAAAAAGTTGTAAAAGAGACGTAAGAATGAAATGAAATATAATATGTAATTGTTATAGGGTACTTACGTTATTTCTGGCGCTCACATCACAACCTAGATCTATCATTCTATCTACAAATGAGGTCCGATTTTCTTTGACAGCGGGTTCGAAAAATATGCTTCCAGGTATGTTTGTTAGGAAACTGTTTAACCCTTAGGATAACGAAAGAAGCCAGCGGCAATAGCAGGTTGAATTTACCGATTCCTAGTGATCATCACTGAAGTAAATACAAGAGGGGATTAGGCGTCTCCACTAATAGAGCGCGAAGTATTAGTGGAGATGTCAAATTCACATTTCCTTCAATTCTTGCTGATACCAAAGTAATAAATTACCTACCTAGAATGGAAAATAAAATGTTGTTTGTTAGGAAACTTACTGTTTAACCCTTAGGATAACGAAAGAAGCCAGCGGCAATAGCAGGTTGAATTTACCAGTTCCTAGTGATCCATCACTGAAGTAAATACAAGAGGGGATTAGGCGTCTCCACTAATAGAGCGCGAAATATTAGTGGAGATGTCAAATTCACATTTCCTTCAATTCTTGCTGATACCAAAGTAATAAATTACCTACCTAGAATGGAAAATAAAATGATGTTCAGACTTCACTATTAAAGTAACGTTACGTTGTTTGTTGTTAGTATCCGGATGGTGACCTGGGCAATTATGTGTTGTTATCCGGCCGCATTCAGCCTGGGTGAGGTTAATGGGAAGAAGAGGGTAGGTTATCGCCGAATGGAGGGTAAAACCCCTGTCACTGAGGACCTTATGACATTAAACCCACCAAAAAAAGTTGTAAAAGAGACGTAAGAATGCAAAGAAATGTAATATGTAATTGTTTTAGGGTACTTACGTTATTTCTGGCGCTCACATCACAACCTAGATCTATCATTCTATCTACAAATGAGGTCCGATTTTCTTTGACAGCGAAATGGAAAATAAAATTATGTTCAAACTTCACTAAAGTGAAGTTACGTTGTTTGTTGTTAGTATCCGGATGGTGACCTGGGCAAATATGTGCTGTTATCCGGCCGCATTCAGCCTGGCTGAGGCTGAGGTTAATGGGAAGAGGAGGGTAGGTTATCGCCGAATGGAGGGTAAAACCCCCGTCACTGATGACCTTATGACATTAAACCCACTAAGAAAAGTTGTAAAAGAGACGTAAGAATGCAATGAAATGTAATATGTAATTGTTTTAAGGTAGGTACTTACGTTATTTCTGGCGCTCACATCACAACCTAGATCTATCATTCTATCTACAAATGAGGTCCGATTTTCTTTGACAGCGTACATCAACGGAGTCATTCCAGTAATCTGAAAAAAAGAACACAATCAGTCAAATAAGTTATTTACTCGTTTCTAAAGGTCTTAAGTCCTTTGAAAAAGTGGTTTTAGGGGAAATTTTTATCATATTTAGGTATACCGGTTTAGTACTTTTCAAGTGAAATTTCCAGGTCCCAGCATCATCTGTGTACTTATGGGCACCTAACGCGATCAATTAGGTAGGTTGTTTTTAGTTGTTTTGAGAGTAGGGCATATTTTGAAGTCTAACCCAGTTACTCGCCCATTTTCTATTCGTACATAAAACACAGAGGGAAAGAATTACATAATTTCACGCAATACAGTTGACTTTTATTACATAGGAACCATTAATGGGCATGTTGCATGATGTTTATGTAGCTGGGATTTTTAAATGCGCGTACCAGATACTTCATGCTTTTTTATGGGCACACACGGGTTTTAATGTATCTTTGAGGGACTTGTCAATAGAGGTACAAAATGGGATAATAATGAGTCGTCAAGTCACCATCCCAGAAGAAGAATAAGGAGGAAGAAGAGGAGAAGAAGAAGTAGGAGGAAGAGGAGGAGGAGGAGAAGAAGAAGAAGAAGAAGAAGAAGAAGGAGGAAGAGAAGAAGAAGAAGAAGGAGGAGCAGACTCAAGCAACGTTTCGCGTGGTTGGTATCCAGATGGGTAACCCTCTGCCCGTTCATGTGCTTTTTAGTTGATATTTTGAAGTCTAACCCAGTTACTCGCCCATTTTCTATTCGTACATAAAACACAGAGGGAAAGAATTACATAATTTCACGCAATACAGTTGACTTTTATTACATAGGAACCATTAATGGGCATGTTGCATGATGTTTATGTAGCTGGGATTTTTAAATGCGCGTACCAGATACTTCATGCTTTTTTATGGGCACACACGGGTTTTAATGTACCTTTGAGGGACTTTGGGATTTTTAAATGCGCGTACCAGATACTCCATGCTTTTTTATGGGCACACACGGGTTTTAATGTACCTTTGAGGGACTTGTCAATAAACTTTTATTACATAGGACCCATTAACGGGCATGTTGCATGATGTTTATGTAGCTGGGATTTTTAACTGCGCGTACCAGATACTCCATGCTTTTTTATGAGCACACACGGGTTTTAATGTACCTTTGAGGGACTTGTCAATAGAGGTACAAAATGGGATAATAATGAGTCGTCAAGTCACAATCCCAGAAGAAGAAGAATAAGGAGGAAGAAGAGGAGAAGAAGAAGTAGGAGGAAGTGGAGGAGAAGAAGAAGAAGAAGAGGAAGAAGAAGAAAAAGAAAAAGAAAAAGAAGAAGAAGAAGAAGAAGGAGGAGCAGACTCAAGCAACGTTTCGCGTGGTTGGTATCCAGATGGGTAACCCTCTGGGCGTTCATGTGCTGCTGTCTTTTACCGGCCCCATTCAAGCTGGGTGAAGTTAATGGGAGAAGGCGCAAGGCGGGTAGCTTGTGGCCGAATGAAAACCCCCGTCACTAAATAGCAATTAAAAAGTGAAATTTAAAAAAAAGAAAAAAAAACAATTGAATTTTTATTTAATTTCCATAAACCTCATGCACTTCCCATGCAGTTTTGCAACTTTCCTTATTAACATGAAGTTATTATTCATTTTTAAAGAAAGTTTTAAATTCTTTTCTTCAAACCGAAGTGATAGAATGATAAAAGACCGAGCTATCACCCGTTCAAATGCTATCAGCCAAGAGTACCACATTTTCTAATTCAAGATAAAAATAACCTTTTCCTGTGATGAGAGGAGAGGAAAGATTTTGTTAGAAAGGAGGTAACTACATTTCGATGAATTTTATCAAGGTACCTAGGTAAATTATATCAAGGGCATTCAACAAACTCTCAAAATGTTGAATTACAAATTTAGCTACAAAATTATGAATGCACAAAATACTCCATTAGAGAACTTTTAGATTAGAACTTTTTTGGCCGTGACACGGAAAGGAGAACGTGTGAAACAAAAGGTCAATGAATAATTTCCCTCTCTAATGTAAAGTTTAACACAAACTTTGGTAATAAACTGAAATGTAGACTTTTTACACTTTCCCCTACCCTCCTATCAAACTCCTCATTTCGTATCACCTTCAAAATTTGGTGCTTTTAGCACATCCACTATTTTCATCTTTTCCTAGTCCCACTCGTAGAGGGTAAACCCCGTTACTAAAAACCTTAGTAGTAAAAAATGGACCGATTGCAATACTTTCTCATTAGTAGTAGGTATAGCTTCACTATACTTTAGTAATAGAAAGTAAAAAATGAAAATAGACTTAACATTACTGACCTTATGACATTAAACCCACTAAAAAAGTTGTAAAAGAGACGTAAGAATGCAATGAAATGTAATATGTAATTGTTTTAAGGTACTTACATTATTTCTGGCGCTCACATCACAACCTAGATCTATCATTCTATCTACAAATGAGGTCCGATTTTCTTTGACAGCGTACATCAACGGAGTCATTCCAGTAATCTGAAAAAAAGGACACAATCAGTCAAATAAGTTATTTACTCGTTTCTAAAGGTCTTTGTCCTTTGAAAAGTGTCCTTAAGTCCTTTGAAAAAGTGGTTTTAGGGGAAATTTTTATCATATTTAGGTATACCGGTTTAGTACTTTTTAAGTGAAATTTCCAGGTCCCAGCATCATCTGTGTACTTATGGGCACCTAACGCGATCAATTAGGTAGTTAGGTAGGTTGTTTTTAGTTGTTTTGAGAGTAGGGAATACTCTGAAGTCTAACCCAGTTACTCGCCCATTTTCTATTCGTAAAATACAGAGGTAAAGAATTACATAATTTCACGCAATACAGTTAACTTTTATTACATAGGAACCATTAACGGGCATGTTGCATGATGTTTATGTAGCTGGGATTTTTAAATGCGCGTACCAGATACTCCATGCTTTTTTATGGGCACACACGGGTTTTAATGTACCTTTGAGGGACTTGTCAATAGAGGTACAAAATGGGATAATAATGAGTCGTCAAGTCACCATCCCAGAAGAAGAAGAATAAGGAGGAAGAAGAGGAGAAGAAGAAGAAGTAGGAGGAAGAGGAGGAGGAGAAGAGGAAGAAGAAGAAGAAGTAGGAGGAAGAGGAGGAGGAGAACTTAGGAGGAGGAGGAGAAGAAGAAGAAGAAGGAGGAGCAGACTCAAGCAACGTTTCGCGTGGTTGGTATCCAGATGGGTAACCCTCTGCCCTCTGAGAAGAGGAAGAATAAGGAGGAAGAAGAGGAGAAGAAGAAGTAGGAGGAAGAGGAGGAGGAGAAGAAGAAGAGGAAGAAGAAGAAGAAAAAGAAGAAGAGGAAGAAGTAGGAGGAGGAGAAGAAGAAGAAGGAGGAGAGGAGGAGGAGGAGAAGAAGAAGAAGGAGGAGGAGAAGAAGAAGAAGTAGGAGGAGGAGGAGGAGGAGAAGAAGAAGGAGGAAGGGAAGAAGAAGAAGAAGGAGGAGCAGACTCAAGCAACGTTTCGCGTGGTTGGTATCCAGATGGGTAACCCTCTGCCCTCTGAGCGTTCATGTGCTGCTGTCTTTTCCCGGCCCCATTCAAGCTGGGTGAGGTTAATCTGAGAAGGCGCAAGGCGGGTAGCTTGTGGCCGAATGAAAACCCCCGTCACTAAATAACTTAGCAGTTAAAAAGTGAATTAAAAAAAAAAAAGAAAAAAAATCAATTGAATTTTGATTTAATTTACTCATTTACTGAACCTCATGTAATTTAATCTAGTTTAATATACTCTGTGGTGCTCCGTAGGCCGTGATCTCTGTGGTCTTCTGTAGGCCGAAACGAACCAAAAATGAATACCTAGGATTTAGATAAAAAAAATAGTTTATTGACTTACCGGATCCGCCACGCCGGCCAATTAACAATATTATACATGCCTACCTACTGTCTAGTAGGGAAGTTAATTTTGATGCTCCTACTGCGACCCGAAATTTAAAGAAATATCCTAAGAATCAGTACTCATCATGTTCGTTTGTTCGTATTCCAGATTCCGGAGACACACGACTCCACCCGACCCGACGAGATGGGGGTCTAGTAGGGAAGTTAATTTTGATGCTCCTACTGCGACCCGAAATTTAAAGAAATATCCTAAGAATCAGTACTCATCATGTTCGTTTGTTTAGTAGGGAAGTTAATATTGATGCTCCTACTGCGACCCGAAATTTAAAGAAATGTCCTAAGAATCAGTACTCATCATGTTCGTTTGTTCGTATTCCAGATTCCGGAGACACACGACTCCACCCGACCCGACGAGATGGGGGTCGATCTGAACGATTTCCACAAGAAAATCAACTCCATCTACAACAACCTGGTTAGAGTGAGGCACATGCAGGAGCTATCCCGCGCCAGTGAGACCCGGGACTTCCGAGCCCTTCTGTCCAAATCGTCCCGTGTTACCGACTGGTCCCTGTTACAAATTATAGTCATGATTGCGGTCGGTATTATCCAGGTGGTCCTGGTTAGGAGTCTGATTGATGAGCGGTCCAAGTTTCGGGTCATTTGGAGATTTGTGTTCAGCTATGTTTAAGATGGTTACCTCCTATTAGCATTTAATAATTTAGTAAATACGTAAATAGGGAAACCATCAGTAGGTACTGTTGTTGTTGTTGTAGCGGCTTTAGCTTTCGCCGAATGGCGATAGCAGAGTAAAGAAAAGATGTCTTTTTGTATCTGCTATACACCGTTTTCGCCGAATGGCGATAGCAGAGTAAAGAAAAGATGTCTTTTTGTATCTGCTATACACCGGGGTGATGGTCTCTAGCTCTAGCCATGTTTAGCATTTAATAATTTAGTAAATACGTAAATAGGGAAACCATCAGTAGGTACTGTTGTTGTTGTTGTTGTAGCGGCTTTAGCTTTCGCCGAATGGCGATAGCAGAGTAAAGAAAAGATGTCTTTTTGTATCTGCTATACACCGGGGTGATGGTCTCTAGCTCTAGCCATGTCAATTTGGCTGGCTCGTCCTGAACCGCAATCAACCATCGTGAGGACTTGTGCTTGGTCTTTAAAAGCAGAGAGAACCCTTTGAAGATGTTCGTTTGTTATGCAACACATGCTACAAAATCACCATTTTCATTTTCATGTTTTTCATTACATTTTTCGTGTGTCGAAATAATCATCTACCTAGGTACCTACTAAAAAAAAAAAAAACAAATCCAACTTATCTACGTACCTATTTGCTCAAGTGTTAGACATTTTTGTTCGTAGGGTACCGATTGCTTTACAGTCACAAACAAAATAGACTCGGGTTAGTTGGTCCAAATACCTACTAAATTAATTATATTGATATGAAATATAAAGTACAATTAGATACAGATTAAGAAGAAACTTTGTTCGTAGGGTACCGATTGCTTTACAGTCACAAACAAAACAGACTCGGGTTAGTTGGTCCAAATACCTACTAAATTAATTATATTGATATGAAATATAAAGTACAATTAGCTACAGATTAAGAAGAAATATTTAAAAGTTCTTCTTTCTTTTGCCTTCTGAAAATGACCGTCTTGAGGTCCTCAAGTTGAGGAGCTTTCAAGGAAGGTACATCAAAAATGAGTCGAAACAGAGAAAAATAACGCTTTTGTAATAAAATTTGTTATACCTATTAGCAAAAAATATACTGAATACGATTAAAAACAAATGTCACATCATTAAGAAGAAATATTCAAAAGTTCTTCTTACTTTTGCCTTCTGAAAATGACCGTCTTGAGGTCCTGAAGTTGAGGAGCTTTCAAGGAAGGTACATAAAAAATGAGTCGAAATAGAGAAAAATAACGCTTTTGTAATAAAATTTGTTATACCTATTAGCAAAAAATATACTGAATACGATTAAAAACAAATGTCACATCATCATAGCCATTTAACTCAGAAGACACCATTGCTAGTAAAATAGATTTAAATTGTCAACAGTAAAATAGGTAAATCACAAAAGTTCGGGAAAACCACACTCAATAGAGTTAATCCAATATTAAGTTTACCAAAGATTAATACTTTTGATCTTGTTCAAACCACAAAAGTAAAATAAACCACTCAAAGGTCGAGAACGCGTAAGGAAGAAAAATGACAGGAGAGGTGAAGCCATACACAATTGATTTCATTGATAACAAGAAGTGTGATTGTTTTGGGTGATAACGTTGGAAATAGAGTTAAGTGAAAGAAAACAACATGAATGATTCCATTGACACATACTCGTAAACGCACTCGTCAGGCGAGAAATTTCTCGAGAAATGGATTTTGTCTCGTCTCGAGTAGTAAGAAGATTTTTGATGATTAAATTTCTATACCTAATGGTCAAATAACGAAAAAAAGAAGATAATCTCTTGGAGGGTTTCAGCAGTCATTATATATAAGTTTTGTGGATCAACTTGAAAAGGAGAACCAAAAGGCAGATATATTTTTTTAATCTTGTCAAAAAAATTTTCATACCATGTCATTCCAAATTTTAAACCCCAGATCTATATATTTTATCATATTTTTTATAATTTTAACCTTATAATACCTACCCTCTTTCTGTGATCTCTTCTAGTCTCTTCTGTGTTCAGTGTACCTCGTAGTTTAGTGTTTTCTGTAGCCCTGATGATGAAGGGAGCGCCTCCGAAACATGTTGGCTTTTAACAAATAAACTATAATAATTCTTTGAAGTTCTGCAAAATATATCTGCCTTTTGGTTCTCCTTTTCAAGAAAAAAGAAGAAAAAAATGAATCAGTCCTCCTTTTCAACTAACATCTTGGAGTTAAAAATTGGACCTGAAAATTTTGCGACTTCAAGTATACATACCTAATCTAAAGTTTTACGATTATACCAGTGCGTGACTTGTTGAATCTCCGAAATTACCATAAATCCTTTCTCAGATAATTTCTTACAATACCTTTTCTATGGATTAAAAGGAATTCTGAAAGGAATAGAGTGAAGTAGAGAGAGAATTTTGTCTCGTCTCGTGTAGAATCTTAGATGAGAGAGAGAAAGGAGTAAGGGGAGATTAAATTATTAGTGGAGGTGCCAAAAGACCAAATTTCGTAATGCCTTCATGGGAGACAAATTTCATTTTCCTATCCTCCTAATACCCAACGGTCTGTAAATCGTGTTACCCCATTTTGTTAGGTTGATGTTTGTTTCTCAAACAACATCACCGTGAGACCCCATCAATCCTAGATGGTTTGACGAGCACGATTGACTACTAGTGGCATACTAGTGATTTATCAAACAGTTCAATCAATACTCTTTTGTCGTCGTGAGAGGCGAATTCAATGAAGGATCATGGAATAGGTGACAGGCACAGGATGGTAGTGTTGGCCTTTAGATTGTAGTTTATGATGTTCAAATGGGGAAACTATCCCCTACCAACTAATACTGGGGTTTACCAACTAGGGATTGAGGTGAAAAGAGGATTTCCCTATACTTAACAGCCAGGTGAACCTCGGATTGAAGTCAATCCTGAGACAATCCACGGTGGAAAAATTCGGCCTTGGTAATTCTTTCTTAAGATGCTGAGGCAGAACTCCAACAGTCTTACACCCATATTTATGAACAAAACGCTGGCTCTTAAGTTCGTGCTAAGCATAGTCTCAAGGAATTTGATTGGTCATTCTTGTTCATAATAAATTAATACGAGTGTTAGAATCTCGACATGGCTAAATCTAGTCCTCTCTTTTTGGTTATTTCTATGCATTTCACAATGGATATTGGATACGCCACTTAGAACATTTCTTGACAATAATAGCATTAAAGAATAATCAATCCACGGTGGAAAAATTCGGCCTTGGTAATTCTGCCGTAAGATGCTGAGGCAGAACTCCAACAGTCTTACACCCATATTTATGAACAAAACGCTGGCTCTCAAGTTCGTGCTAAGCATAGTCTCAAGGAATTTGATTGGTCATTCTTGTTCATAATATAAATTAATACGAGTGTTAGAATCTCGACATGGCTAAATCTAGGCCTGTCTTTTTGGTTATTTCTATGCATTTCACAATGGATATTGGATACGCCACTTAGAACATTTCTTGACAATAATAGCATTAAAGAATAATTGTTTGGGAAACACTTCACTCTAGGTCTCTAGGAAGACAGTACGGTAGCTATTGTACTGAGAGCACGGGTGCCTTTTGCACGTGCTTTTCAGTAGTTACCTCAAATCATCATATTTGGTGACAATAATTTAAAAACTTGATTAGTTAGTTATAGACTTTAAGACACACTTTTTACCAATACCTACCTCATCAGCTGTGATTTCCAATAGTATTATTTTATTTTTATGTAACTTTTTTCTCAATTTTAAAAACTTGATTAGTTAGTTATAGACTATTAAGACACACTTTTTACCAATACCTACCTCATCAGCTGTGATTTCCAATAGTATTATTTTATTTTTATGTAACTTTTTTCTCTTCTAATACCTATTTTAATAAAATCTTCTAAAAAAACGAAAATGATTTTGTGAGCTTCCCCCTAAAAATAAACACTTTTTTTATACAAGTACCTGTAATTACTTTACAATCATGACAAGTTGAAGTGTATACTACTTGTAAGTGTGTTTTTATAATAACACTATTTAAGTTCAAGTGGACAAGTAGGCATATTATGTTCATAATAAAATTCATACAAATGTAACGAAAATGATTTTGTGAGCTTCCCCCTAAAAATAAACCCTTTTTTTATACAAGTACCTGTAATTACTTTACAATCATGACAAGTTGAAGTGTATACTTCTTGTAAGTGTGTTTTTATAATAACACTATTTAAGTTCAAGTAGACAAGTAGGCATATTATGTTCATAATAAAATTCATACAAATGTATTCATAGTTGCATAGTTACCTTATGCTGGTTATGCAATTAGACATGAGCAGAACAGAGGAAAAACTCACACAGAAACAGGCTGACGCTTTTATTCAATTTCACACATTATTTAGCCGTGATATACCATCACGTGATTTACGTAGTTAATCAAACTCGTATAAGGCCAGCCACTCACAGCTAGACCGTTTGACAGACCGTGGTCTCACAGACCTAGGACGGTCTGAGATCTGTGAGACCGTGGTCTGTCACACGGTCTGAGCGTGTGTGGCGGGAATTAGGTTGTGCTTATTTTGAACACGCAATATCAAATTGTGCCTATACTAGTAGTTCTGTGAACTGTAGACCTCACTCAGATTCTTTTGCCCAAGCTGAGAAGAAGGTACGAATGAATGCTACATAATGCACATGTATTGAATTAGAACAGAAGGAATACGTCTTACGTAATAAAAAGGACAGAGAACAGGTTTTATTTACAATCACTGAAAAGATATAAAGAATGGTTGACCTTTTATTTACCAAGAATTGGGGAACATTTTTTGTAGAAAGAATACAATGCTGTATGACTTTATGAGTTATGATTATGGATGAGTCACCTATTGGACTCTGAAACGTGCAGAACATAAAATCCCCCTCAGTTCTGGCCTCGCTCACTTCTGGGACCCCAAATTTCAATCAGCGACGTGCCTTGATTCAAGGAGCATATGTACCAAATTTCATCAAAATCGGACCAGGCAATCGGGAGTTATAGCGGAACAGACAAACATCCAAACCAAATGCAAAATGGTCGAGTTAAAACATAGACCTCACTATCGAATAGCTACATATTTTATTTGCAAATTTTATAAATAAAGAATATGTAAAGCATAGAGTTTGGAAAAGGGTCTAGGAGCTCAGACACTAAACAAAATAACTGAGGAAATAGGGTACCTACCTATTTACAAAATAACTGAGGAAATAGGGTACCTACCTACTTACAAAATAACTGAGGGAATAGGATACCTACCTACTTACAAAATACCTAAGGAAATAGGGTACTTACAAATAACTGAGGAAATAGGGTACTTACATTCATCTGGCTCATCAAAAGAAATCATAGAATCTCCCAACAGATCTTGGAACAGGGTCATGAAACCATCACAAGAACAACTATTCGTTAAAGATGCGAGTCTTCAAGCTTGCTTATTCGATGTTGAAGATCATATTCACAACTTCAACACAACCAGATTGATGCTATTCCGCACTAAGATTGGGGTTACGTGCCAATGAAAGACAACATTCACAAACTGAACACAATATTGATGATATCTTAATGAATGATATTATAAAAAGCACAAAGAGTTTTACTGTTAGTCAAGTTTTATCGTCGGACAGAATATAATTGAACAGGTAGGTCATATGATTAGAACACGTCATAAAGATGGTATGCGGATTAACTGAAAGAATTCTAGTGAAAACTGGATTGTTGCACAGACCTAAAAAACTTTGTTCGTAGGGTACCGATTGCTTTACAGTCACAAACAAAACAGACTCGGGTCCGTAAGATGCTGAGGCAGAACTCCAACAGTCTTACACCCATATTATTTATGAACAAAACGCTGGCTCTTAAGTTCGTGCTAAGCATAGTCTCAAGGAATTTGATTGGTCATAATAAATTAATACGAGTGTTAGAATCTCGATATGGCTAAATCTAGGCCTGTCTTTTTGGTTATTTCTATGCATTTCACAATGGATATTGGATACGCCACTTAGAACATTTCTTGACAATGGCCGTCAGTCGACCTCGATTGACGTCGATCAATGGCCGGTCGACCATGTGTGGACACACCTTAATATCCTACCTTTAAAATGCTCTGCTGACTTGTTTGTGAATAGGATACTCAACTTTAATTTACATACCGTAAAGTACTTTTAATCTTTCAGTCAAAACTTACTTTCCATCCGTATACTGAAGAGTACCTGGTCTCAACAGTGCATTTTTTTTTTTTTTTTTTTTTTTTTTTTTTTTTTTTTTTTTTTTATT
>NW_007378465.1:30620-114708 GCF_000475195.1 Diaphorina citri
GTTTACACTTTCCCCTACCCTCCTATCAAACTCCTCATTTCGTATCACCTTTAAAATTTGGTGCTTTTAGCACATCCACTATTTTCATCTTTTCCTGGTCCCACTCAAGTTGGGTGATGTGGGACGTGGGTATCTTGTCACCTAATACTCGTAGAGGGTAAACCCCGTTACTAAAAACCTTAGTAGTAAAAAATGGACCGATTGCAATACTTTCGGGGTCACCCTGTACAAAGGCGACCCGTATGGGTTCATGCTCGAGGTACCCTATGCTTATATTGGAATCAATGGGTTCCTAACGGCCTCTCTTGTTGACAAATACTACAAACCAGATTTGACGGTGCAAGAAGCGTACTCGGTTCTGAAGCAATGTGTACATCATATGAAGAGACGGACGGTGCTCAGCTATCCGAAATTCACGGTAAAAGTGTTGGATCGAACCGGAACGGTGAATGTACTGCAGGATTTGAAATATTCAGATTTCAAAGTCTGAAGTAAACTGGGAAATGTGAAGGGGATTTCCAAGTATGAAGTAGCCTTTCCCCAAAAAATTTGAGGAATTCCGGCCTTAGCCATCTGAGGCGAAGTTTTACTGGAGCAAAATTAAAGGTATCCGGATTTGAAATATTCAGATTTCAAAGTCTGAAGTAAACTGGGAAATGTGAAGGGGATTTCCAAATATGAAGTAGCCTTTCCCCAAAAAATTTGAGGAATTCCGGCCTTAGCCATCTGAGGCGAAGTTTTACTGGAGCAAAATTAAAGGTATCCAAAAAATTTGAGGAATTCCGGCCTTAGCCATCTGAGGCGAAGTTTTACTGGAGCAAAATTAAAGGTATCTCGTCAAGGCTTAGGCAAAAGGAAGGAAGGGTAATAAATTTTGATTTTAAAATATTTTTTGAAAATGTTCCTAATCATCTGCCTACTATTATTGGGGTCCGTTTTTCCGTGTGAGCTTTTCAGTTTACGGAACAAGACTCAGGACCGAGTAGGTTCTACCTAGTTATTTGTGATTTTTTCCTAGTTACCTATTTATTTTGTGATTTATTATTAAGTATTATTATTATTTTAGATAATACCTACTTTAAAAATAAAAAAAAAGTCACCTTTCTTATCTCCATTTCCATCGCCAGCACCGGAACTCGCGTTGGAAATCTTATCTTCTGCCCCCGCGACCGTAACTGCGGACACCCCGTATTATCGGACAAACCATGCAGGACATCCGTCGCCAAAATAACCACGGGGACCCTCTCGACCTTCATATCATGTTGGGAACGGCTGACCCTACCACTGGGGTCACCCTGTATAAAGGCGACCCGTATGGGTTCATGCTCGAGGTACCCTATGCTTATATTGGAATCAATGGGTTTCTAACGGCCTCTCTTGTGGACAAATACTACAAACCAGATTTGACGGTGCAAGAAGCGTACTCGGTTCTGAAGCAATGTGTACATCATATGAAGAGACGGACGGTGCCAATCTTTCTTCAAGTTTCGCTATATTTTCTTTTACTATTTTTAATTTTCCTAGTTTAATTTTGTCTTTTTTCTTCAACTTTTTTGTGGGCTTCGTCTTCCCCTTCCTCTTCTTCTTCCCCTTCTTCTTTTACACTCGTATATTATTCTCCTACTTGTTATCGGGAGCAATACCAAAATCCCACCTCTGTCACATTTCAGTTGTTGCTCTTTGTATTTATTATGTTTGTAATTTTGTATTGTATTTACATGTAACATAACCAAACGTACATTTGTATAAATTAATGCTTTATTGAATTGAAAAATTGAAGCTATAACAACCAGAATCCTTGTTCCTTTGAACTTCTAAAAAATGGGGTTTTAGTGCACATAGGAGGAAGACATCTGATATAGTAGAATGGAGAGCTTTAATTAAACCAATCTCAGGGTTGAAACAAATGATGAGGAGACTACAATAAAGTAAGTTGTTCGTTGTGATTTTTGCACAAAATGCAACTTTTCTCAGAAGAGAGGAAAAATTCGTCTCAAAGTCTAGAAACATCGGGATCGGGAGGAGATATTCAATTTAGCGGATGTACCAAGAGTACCTACCACATTTTCTAATGCAAGATAAAGGTAACCTATTCCTGTAATGAGAGGAGAGGAAAGATTTTGTTAGAAAGGAGGTAACTACATTTTGATGAATTTTATCAAGGTACCTAGGTAAATTATATCAAGGGCATTCAACAAACTCTCAAAATGTTGAATTACAAATTTAGCTACAAAATCTGAAAATTTTGCGACTTCAAGTATACATACCTAATCTAAAGTTTTACGATTATACCAGTGCGTGACTTGTTGGATCTCCGAAATTACCATAAATCCTTTCTCAGATAATTTCTTACAATATCTTTTCTATGGATTAAAAGGAATTCTGAAAGGAATAGAGTGAAGTAGAGAGAGAATTTTGTCTCGTCTCGTGTAGAATCTTAGATGAGGAATAATTGACTCAAATAGGGCAAGCAAGCTTAGTACCAAAATTCGTGATCCAAACTGAAATTTCCAAAGATTTTATCCTCCTCAAAATCACAGGGAATCAATCTGCTTTCGACACAGAGCCGCGGGCGAATTTTCAATCATGGTAGACAACGGCAACGGCGTATCCTCTCTGCCTCCTCTGGAAGTTGGGATTGGGCTCCGTTGTAACGATTTCGTGATGCTGATGGCAGACACCAGGATCTATCAGCAAATACTAACAGACAGTGTGGAGCGGGACAAAATAACACCACTGGGAAACGGAACCCTGCTCATGTGTTTGGGTGGTAGCGGACCATTGTTCTCAAGGATCGTAAGCACAGGTATGAGCCTTCACAAGTTAGTATCTGCCACCCAACATTCAGTTCACCGGACACCCCGTATTATCGGACAAACCATGCAGGACATCCGTCGCCAAAACAACCACGGGGACCCTCTCGACCTTCATATCATGTTGGCCATTTTGTTCTAATCGCCCAATGATTTTTTAAAACCTCCCTCATCTATTTTCGGATTGGCTAAAGCCTGATAAACCTGATAGTGAAGGATTGATCTTAACAGTCGAATGAGTGGGTGTCTCTCAAATGCAAAGAAAGTAAAAAGTAGCATTTACAAAAAAAAGGGGGGGAGGAAACTTCACAAATAAAATTTAACTAACAACTTTTATCTAGTCTAAATAAAGTAATATTTATGTAGGTACGTATAATTATTATGAACAGATAACGCAAGTTGTTACGAGAATAACTTTACTCAATATTGAGGAGATCACACGATCCTTGGATGAGTTCAGTTCTGGGAGAAGCATTAGATTGGTTGAATTAAAATACTTACCTATAAGAGGAAATTCCCCCCAGGTGAATTAATTCACATCATCCATCCAGACCATCAGGCATAGCTAATAGATATCTTTGAAAATACTGAAAGACTCGTATGAAAGAAATTAATTAGCTCAAAAAGGGGATAATCATCTATTTTTTTCGATTTTATTATTAGAACTAACAGGTGATTTTTTACCACCACCGTAAATATTTTTTGCCAGCTCTTGCATCTTGGCAAGTTGGCTACTGTCAAGTTCACCCATTAATTTACCCATCCTTTCCAGTGTACCTTTGTTGATTTTCTTCATCATATCTGCAGGGTTAACTTTACTGTAAATTTCTTGCATTTGTTCATTGTTCGCCCTTTTGATCAGGTTGTCCATAAAGTTTTTGTCTTTCAATGATTTAGAAAGTTGATCAAACGTCTTTTCATCGTTTACTTTTTTAACTATTTCTTCTTGTAAAAACGGTAATGTGGTTTCTTCAGCCCCGGGATTAACAATCTTAGTGCGGTAAGTTTTTTCTGTAATTGGGTTATCGGTAACTAGTACAGGTTCATTATGAATTTCTAATGTTGATTCTGTTTGGCGGTTTTCAGTAGTAGATGATATAAATTCAGTAGGCGAGAATGTATTGCTTTCAGTAGTAGACGTTTTGATTGTAGTTCTAACTATTTCCTTGAAATCCCTTTTTGTTTTTATGGTTACAGTACTTTTTTCTGTAGTTTTTTCAGTGGTGACCTTCTCGGTTTGAGTGGATTTGGAAGTTTCTTCATAGTCGTAAATTTTTGGTTTTTCGGATATTGCTACTGTGTTTTTTAAATCAGATAGATTAGGTGTTAAGTAATCTTCAGGATTTTTAACATATTGCTTAGGATCTTCCACTATTTCATTGCTACTGTGTTTTTTAAATCAGATAGATTAGGTGTTAAGTAATCTTCAGGATTTTTAACATATTGCTTAGGATCTTCCACTATTTTAGTTTCAGGTGTGGTGCCACCTTCCTCACCAACTTCAGTCACGGGCATAAATATTTTGAGCATATCCCAAACCAAAGATAATAATTCTTTTTTCTCTGTGATGTCTTTTTTTATTCTGTCAGGTACTTCTTTTAATTCTTGAAAGAAAAATTTGCCATCCAAGTACATTTCTCTAGCTATGTATCGGGCTCGTCTTGGCATATCAATCAAAGATTCTTTTTTCTCCCTGACAAAAGAAAAAAGGTTATTTTTGGACTGTTTTATTTTTTCTTTTAATTTCCCAAAATGCCCGATTTTTTTCTCTTCGCCTTGCTCTTTCTTCGGGCTGTTCTCGGTTTCTTCTTTTACATCTCGTCTTCTCCGCAAATGCATATTATTCTGAACATAGAGGAGAGCCGGTAGTAATTCCCTAATTTGCTTTTCTGATAGTTCACCTACACTCCTAACTTTTCTTGTTTTAGATTTAGTTTTACTTGAGCTTGTATCCTGATTTTCGACTGAATTTGGAGAATTTTCCAAGGAATTCGTATTGATAATTGACTTTGTACTTTTTCTTTTAGCTCTAGTTCTTTTTGTGGTATCACTAGTTTCATTGTTATCTCCAGTTTTCTTCTTTCTTGTTCTTTTCAGCTTTGTTGTTTCATTTTCCAATGATTCTGTGATAGCCGTTTTCTCGTCTTTTTCAATGTTCTGTGGTTCTTTTTCAATGATCTGTGGTTCTAATTTGGGATCTTTATTTTGTACTTCTTCAATGTTCGGTACTTCTACGTCAACTGGTGACACTCTCTCAGATGCGCCCTTGTCACCGTCAAAGATATTTGCACCTAAAACTTTTGTAGCCCCTAATTCATATGTCACAGCTTTTTTAGGGCCAGTGGAAGGAACCGTGGCATATATGCTTGATAATAATTTTGGTGGAAGGGATCCAAAGTATGCAACGTTATCGTAGACGTAGTAGATAGTACTCAGATTATACTTTTTAACATCTTCCATGATCTGTTTGTAATTAAGGAATTCGGGAACTATTGTTATGTTTGATGCTAATCGTGTTAACATGCTAGCCAGTCTGCAATCTTGCTTATATCTTTTCATTGACTGTGATTTGAATTTCCGAGACAAGTGTGGTCGCTTCGTTGATCTTCTTACTATTTTTCCTAAATCTCTTCTTACTATTGAGTGGGCTTTTCTTGGCTGACGATACTGATATTCACCAGTTTTAATTTCATTCAGCTCTCTTCTAAACCTTTCAAGTTTTGTCTCTTTCACATTTAATTTATCATTTCTCCTCTGTACTCCATATTCATCACGTTTAGATCTTATCCACATTTTATTATCTCCTGATACATGCCCTTTTTGTTTTAGATCACCTAGAGGAAAAATGTTCATCGGATTAGACGTGGGCTTGAAATTTTCCTTTATCATATCCAAATTTTGTTTATTATAAGCACTTACTTCATTCTCATTTTTATCCATATATCTCGTGTCAGAAGCATCCCTCCTTAGTCTTTTAAATCGTTTTAAAGGCCAGTTCTGGTCATATATATAATCTGGGTCAAAGGAAGAGTATACGGTTTTTCTTGTTGAGGGTCCCGTGTAAGGTTCTGTCGGTGGTTCTGTGGTTGTTGGTGGTTCTGTGGTTGTAATACCTAATCTTTCTTCAAGTTTCGCTATATTTTCTTTTACTATTTTTAATTTTCCTAGTTTAATTTTGTCTTTTTTCAACAACTTTTTTGTGGCTGGCAGTGTTGATGTAAAGAATAATGATTGTACGTACTTTCCTGGAAATTAGAAAGACAAAAATGAATAATTAGAAGTAAAAACCTAAATTGCAATCTACATCAGTATTTAGGTAGGTATCTGTGGTGAATCTGAGAGAATCATCACAAGGCCTATAGATACATCATTACTAAGATCCTGCTTTGCCGTTACTATCAACTATGCATAATAATTTCTTCTTCCTTTTAATCTGGTAATGCCGCCATTGGTCGCTAATACTTTAAAGTAGGTAGTTACTCACTTTATTATACCCAGTATTCCAAGCATAAACCTTTAACTTTGCGAGGGACCGAAACCGGGATCTCTAGTACACAATCCACTAGTCACACTAGATCACATGTAACGACTGTTTGAGTATCTCAAAAATAGTGTGAGCCACCTTAGATAAGGAAAACCTAGAGCTTATCATGTGTACACATGACAGTGACCGAGTGTGGAGGGCAGTCAGTAGTAAGTATTTACCATTTTTGATTACCCGCAATAAATACATTTGATACAACATACAACCTAAGTACTAACACCTTGGTAATTTGTCTAGGTAGCTTGCCTTGAAGTAATGCCACTCTTTGCCTTAGCAATATACCTATGCATGTTGCATGCCATTCTAAAAGGAAAAGTGCCTAGTTACAAAATATTCATCAAATAGACAGAGTTGAAATCAAAACCAATAAGGCGCCACTGTAAATCAATAGAAATCACTCCACTCAGGTTTGATTGTATTACTATCAATCATTAGGATTCCGGCAGAGCTCATGTTTCTAGTTCCTTTTTTTTGTATACAAAAAGTCTCAAAAAATTAAAGGCACAAAATATTCATTTGATAAGTTGAGAAAAAGAAAGGCATCGAAGTCGATTCTGGATCAGCGCCAATTCTTCGGGAGCTTTGAAACAATTTTTCGTGTTGAGTGATCATTTTTTGACTTCTTTGGTACAATATGGCGGTAGTCAATAGTGAAAGAAGTAGGTGACCGTCTGACTGGGGGGCTACCAGCCTGATCTTGCTAAAGAATTTGGGAAGGTTGAGTGCGAAGAGCATCCACTCTTGAATTTTTGTAGCCAAAACCAAATAATGTCAGCCCAAAAGCACCCTAGGGCTCATTGATAGGCTGGCGAAAAACGCCGACCCGATCGCAACAAGAGAAAAGGCGAAGATGAAGTGAAAGGTGCCAATACTAATTCTAACTCTACCACAATTTAAAGGTTATTCTAACTCTACCACAATTTAAAGGTTATTCTAACTCTACAGTACATATGTAACTCATTCTACAATCCAACAATTCCAGGACACAAAACAAGGAATTTTAGGGGCGAACACAAGGAACTAAAGTACTAAATTGATTGTTTCCCCACAGGAAAAGGTAAGTCGAACTTGTTTTCATGCTTTACTTTCGTGAATTTTCCCTTGAAAAAGCTGTTGTACATGAGAACTATTGCCTTTGGATTGAGACTGAATAGCCACGCCAGCCTAGTTAGCTTAGTTGGTAGTGCGTCTGCCTTGTAAGCGCTAGGCCGCGGGTTCGATTTCCGCCCGGGGCGAAGTCGATTTTGGATCAGCGCCAATTCTTCGGGAGCTTTGAAACAATTTTTCGTGTTGAGTGATCATTTTTTGACTTCTTTGGTACAATATGGCGGTAGTTTGTGAGGGTAAAATAGTTCAACTTGTGTTTCGACGACAAATACGTTTATTTCCGGGCACCACATCGATAGTTCCCCACAGGAAAGAAGTAGGTGACCGTCTGACTGGGGGGCTACCAGCTTGATCTTGCTAAAGAATTTGGGAAGGTTGAGTGCGAAGAACATTCACTTTTAAATTTTTGTAGCCAAAACCAAATAATGTCGGCCCAAAAGCAATCACCCTAGGGCTCATTGATAGGCTGGCGAAAAACGCCGACCCGATCGCAACAAGAGAAAAGGCGAAGATGAAGTGAAAGGTGCCAATACTTATTCTAACTCTACCACAATTTAAAGGTTATTCTAACTCTACGAGTACATAACTCATTCTACAATCCAACAATTCCAGGACACAAAACAAGGAATTTTAGGGGGCGAACACAAGGAACTAAAGTACTAAATTGATTGTGAACTATTGTCATATTGTACTTACGTGTCTTGGTAAATTTTGTCAACGTCTTTTTCCTTTATCATATCCAAATTTTGTTCATTATAAGCACTTACTTCATTCTCATTTTTATCCATATATCTCGTATCAGAAGCATCCCTCCTTAGTCTTTTAAATCGTTTTAAAGGCCAGTTCTGGTCATATATATAATCTGGGTCAAAGGAAGAGTATACGGTTTTTCTTGTTGAGGGTCCCGTGTAAGGTTCTGTCGGTGGTTCTGTGGTTGTTGGTGGTTCTGTGGTTGTAATACCCAATCTTTCTCATTACGATGTTTCAGAACAGTATTGAGAAGTGGGAGAAACGGGTTCGGATTCATTTCTTGCAGAACTTTCTTCTCCAGAATGGTTACTTCTTACAGAGGAGAAGGCACCACACAACACAACCCACCTCTACAGTTCTAATGCTCCAGTTCACCAGCGACAAAAAATTACGATGTTTCAGAACAGTATTGAGAAGTGGGAGAAACGGGTTCGGATTCATTTCTTGCAGAACTTTCTTCTACAGAATGGTTACTTCTTACAGAGGAGAAGGCACCACACAACACAACCCACCTCTACAGTTCTAATGCTCCAGTTCACCAGCGACAAAATCATCCCTAACTTCATGAAGAAGATCCTTCCCAATGGGGTATTCTACAAGTATTACCTTCCATTTCATAGCCTTATCAAGAAAGTACCTGAACGTATTCATTCTCTAGTCAAAACCTGTGTGGATACGTTCAAGCGCAAAACGAGACAACAACAGAACACTACACATTCTAGTCAAGATCAGAACAAAACATTACACAAGTACTTGAGAAAAATCGAGCGAAGTATGCGAAAACTTGAAGAAGCCCTTGGCAGAGGCACAAGCCGTCCAAACACAACACGGAAGAAACTATCGAAAGGACGCAAAAGATTAAATGAAATATTGAAAAGAAAGCGAAGACAGAAACGTTTTAGGAGGAAGTTAAACAGGATAAATTTATTATTTCCGCCGCCGACTACACACGATCCTGAGCGTGATGGGGATATTAGGGACATATTCGAAACGACAAAGTATGTCACTTGGAAGAGAAAAAAGAAGACATTGAAAACCACGCGAAGGAAAAGGAATTTGACCCGTACAACTGCTGGAGTATTGAGCAAAAAGAAAAGGAGAAAAGAAGAAAAATTGAAAAGGAAACGGGCGAGATCAAATAAAACGAATCCTAAATGTGATAAAATTCTAAACATGAGGGAATCAATCATAAAAAACCATGTGAAAAGGAAAATTATCGAGGACATTAACTACAGATTTCATAAGAAAATGGCTCGAAAAAATATTTCTGTCCCTGAAATTATTGTTCCTAAAGTCATTCTACGATGAATACACAAAAGAACTAAAGCACAATATTTTCTCTAGAAATTAAAACCTTGATTTTCATTATCTATTGAACGAAACGTTACAAAAACTAATCTCAATAGAAGAAGAAGAGATTATATATTTTTAAAAAACACATAAACAATCTGCCAGCCTCTGGCTGGTTGCCAAATAAAAAGCACAGAATACTAATCTTTCTTCAAGTTTCGCTATATTTTCTTTTACTATTTTTAATTTTCCTAGTTTAATTTTGTCTTTTTTCAACAACTTTTTTGTGGCTGGCAGTGTTGATGTAAAGAATAATGATTGTACGTACTTTCCTGGAAATTAGAAAGACAAAAATGAATAATTAGAAGTAAAAACCTAAATTGCAATCTACATCAGTATTTAGGTAGGTATCTGTGGTGAATCTGAGAGAATCATCACAAGGCCTATAGATACATCATTACTAAGATCCTGCTTTGCCGTTACTATCAACTATGCATAATAATTTCTTCTTCCTTTTAATCTGGTAATGCCGCCATTGGTCGCTAATACTTTAAAGTAGTTACTCACTTTATTATACCCAGTATTCCAAGCATAAACCTTTAACTTTGCGCGGGACCGAAACCGGGATCTCTAGTACACAATCCACTAGTCACACTAGATCACTATCAACTCGGGCACAAATGTTGCTTTGTTGTATTCGTATAGTTTACACATGACTGATATCTTAATATCCTTACATAATAATAAATAATGCATGTATACCTACATACCTATGTATCTACTCGTATGACTGTACAGTAGTGTATGTATTGTATATGTATAGTTATCTAAATTAAAATTTATGAAAACATTCTAAAGGTGACTCACCCAGAGATGTGTCTGTCCAATTTGCCGGAACTTCCTCATAATATTTGGCTCGGATTACATGCTTGTATTGTTTGAATATCTTAGTGAACTCCTTGTTCCCATAAGGAGCTAGTCGCCAGTTACGATTCTCCAACCATTTTGACAGAGGGATATTCCTTGACGTCCACTTCGGGGTTGAAACGCCTTTCAGATATGTGATTCCTTCTGTCTGAACTACTAGCTTGACTAGGAATAGATAGACGCATGCTTCTATTGAATTCCACATTGAAAAGTTTCCGTTCGGTCAAGCAGGGTTCATATTTTCATACACAATCTAAAAGAGGGACAACAATCAATAGTTAAAGAAGTAGGTGACCGTCTGACTGGGGGGCTGCCAGCCTGATCTTGCTAAAGAATTTGGGAAGGTTGGTTGCGAAGAGCATCCACTCTTGAATTTTTGTAGCCAAAACCAAATAATGTCGGCCCAAAAGCAATCACCCTAGAGCTCATTGATAGGCTGGCGAAAAACGCCGACCCGATCGCAACAAGAGAAAAGGCGAAGATGAAGTGAAAGGTGCCAATACTTATTCTAACTCTACCACAATTTAAAGGTTATTCTAACTCTACGAGTACATAACTCATTCTACAATCCAACAATTCCAGGACACAAAACAAGGAATTTTAGGCCCCAAATGTGGTCACTAAGGAGTATAGAACAAGTGAAAAATTCTGTGCCAAAGGCCAGCCACTCACTATCAGGTAGACCTGATAGGCGGACTTGATCAGGTGTACCAGTCAACTCTACCTGATAGTGTGTGACTGGCCAAAGGGAAGGGGATTCAAATATGTATTTACTTCAATGTTATATATGTTATCAAGCGTGCCCGGATTCGCGCGAACGTCTAAAGCTCGAAACGCCTCTCCGCCCTGCCTATATTAACACAAAATAGAGTTTCAAGGTTCATTATTACCAGATGAAGGAATGAATAAAAAAAATATTAATTAATTTCTTCCAGACAGAAAATTTAGCTCTCGGACTACTAGAGCTGGGATTCAAGCCTGGAGATCGCATTGGGATTTGGGGACCAAACTCAGTCCAGTGGTATATTGCCAGCATAGCGGCTGCAAAAGCAGGCCTCATTATCGTAAGTACTTAAATAATTTGCCTACCCATAAAGATGTGTACAAGCCGTCGATTGACGAGGTGAATTTATGTTATCGAGGCAGTGTGTAAGGTTTAGTCGACCTCGATTGACGTCGATCAATGGCCGGTCGACCATGTGTGGACACACCTTAATATCCTAACCTTTAAAATGCTCTGCTGACTTGTTTGTGAATAGGATACTCAACTTTAATTTTACATACCGTATTTAATTTACACACCGTAAAGTAGCCGTCGATTGACGAGGTGAATTTATGTTATCGAGGCAGTGTGTAAGGTTTGGTCGACCTCGATTGACGTCGATCAATGGCCGTGTGGACACACCTTAATATCCTACCTTTAAAATGCTCTGCTGACTTGTTTGTGAATAGGATACTCAACTTTAATTTTACATACCGTATTTAATTTACACACCGTAAAGTACTTTTAATCTTTCAGTCAAAACTTACTTTCCATCCGCATACTGAAGAGTCCCTGGTCTCAACAGTGCATTATTTTTTTCTCAGTATACCTACCTACCTATCCATAACATCATTTTAGGTTGAATAATTGTTGGCCTTACGTTATATGTATTTTATTGTTTGCCAAAATGTATGACCAACTACCGTTGGTCTTACGGTTGGCCAACAGCTCCCCAACCATGTAATTATTTCCGAATGCGATGGGCCAACGATGAGCCACACATTCTCCCAACAGACCCAACCATGGGCCATCCCTACGATTTCCCAACCATCGATGTTTTTAGGTCTAACAAACCCTTCTTTCATCGTCAAAACTTACTTTCCATCCGCATACTGAAGAGTCCCTGGTCTCAACAGTGCATTATTTTTTTTCTCAGTATACCTACCTATCCATAACATCATTTTAGGTTGAATAATTGTTGGCCTTACGTTATATGTATTTTATTGTTTGCCAAAATGTATGACCAACTACCGTTGGTCTTACCGTTGGCCAACAGCTCCCCAACCATGTAACTATTTCCCAATGCGATGGGCCAACGATGAGCAACACATTCTCCCAACAGACCCAACCATGGGCCATCCCTACGATTTCCCAACCATCGATGTTTTTAGGTCTAACAAACCCTTCTTTCATTGGTCTCACAGACTTAGGACGGTCTGAGATCTGTGAGACCGTGGTCTGTCACACGGTCTGAGCGTGTGTGGCGGGAATTAGGGTGTGCTTATTTTGAACACGCAATATCACATTGTGCCTACACTAGTAGTTCTGTGAACTGTAGACCTCACTCAGATTCTTTTGCCCAAGCTGAGAAGAAGGTACGAATGAATGCTACATAATGCACATGTAACTCTGTTTTTTGTCTTTCTAGATACTCTCGTTGCTTGGGTCTCTGTCGGCTATGATGTGTTCCAAATCCACCTTGCCACTCATTCTGATTCAAATGTTCTTCAGTTCAATCCATTCCAAACGCCTTGCGAACCATTACCTTCTTCGCCTCTACAGAGACGAAATCAAAATCCTTGAAAACGGAACGTTCCCGAAACGGGATGCCCGAAAATTGGAATATTACAAGCAAGAAATCGCGAGAAATGAACAGTTGGTACGATTCCAAGCGTGGATCAAAATGAACGAGGACAGTCGACTATATGACGACATTCAAACAAAGTGTTACAAACGCTTCAAAACCAAGAAACGAAGGAAAAAAGCAGCCGTAAGTCAAGTGATTTACATTTGATTATTTATAATTATTTAATTAGAATCATATAAATATGTATATCTTTGATTATAATAAAAAAGTTGATAAACGTCAACAATCGGTATTATTGTTTGATTCTGTAATTCATTAAATCATTACTTCATGTTCTGCTGTGAGGGAGATTACACTCTACAAAGGTATGCTAAGAATTTCTCCAAGGGCTCATGTTGACATTTTCCACAAATCACTCTTTACCTTCAATCATAATCATGTTGTTTTCCATTACGATGCTTCTTTCATTGCGTCAGGTGGACATCAACCCAGCCTATCAAAGCTCAGAACTCCTCTACTGCATTCAAAGTGTTCAACTCAAGGGTATCATCATGGACGAAACGTTCAAAACTCAAAACTATCTGAACATTTTGAAAGAAGCTGTCCGGGATCTCAAAACGGATGGGCCAGGCACTCCAGTAAGGTCTGCGGCACTTCCTTACTTCACTCATGTCGTTATCAATTCGGACAAGCAATTTGAGTAAGTTAAGGTAGAATCACACTATTTGTCTTGATATCCGAAATATTTGCCATCAAATAGGTTTGTTTTTCTTTGGCATACGTCAGAAACACCTATCACACTGTTTTTTAAAAAGCGTCAAATATTTGGCAATTCTTGGTCATTCCAACAGGACCAACAATGTTTGACAAGCCCAAACTGAGGCTTAGGTGTAGGGGCTGGTCAGCCCCAAAGGACGGGTTGAGCTTCTACAAATCTACGAACTATGTTTGAACAGAGCAAATATGTGTACCTCTATCACACTATAGTCATATCAGACTGTTTCTTTCATAGGAAACCCTATTGAGACTAATATTGAAAGCAACAGAAATACCTATTTATTATTAGGCTCAGCATTCCATCGTAAGAGATCACCATAGCTCGAGAGCTATTTGATCGATACGTCACCAAAGCAGAATGAAAATATTGTGTCATAGGATTATTATTTTTTTTAGGATTATTGTTTTGAAAATAAACAGGGTAGAAAAAAAAGTAACACTGGAATATTCGTTTTGGATGGAAGTTAACATTCAGTTACCTTAGTCTTAGTAGGTAGCAAGTAGCAATGAAACAACTGCTACTAGACGCGTGTGGTCTTTGTCGTACCATGCCCATCCCGTAGTAAATCCCTCATCAGATGGGCTATAAGAGACACAATGCTTCCCCATTTAGGTTCTAGGTCAACGTAAGAACATCAGAAAGTAACCCGTTGAAATATTTTTGCAATCGAATTATGGCTGCAAATTTTGTCGATAATGGGATTCCAACATTTCCAACCCGCATCTACATGGCAAGCAAGCGCGTTACCACAGAGCTAACCGTGCATGATATTGAAGACCCTGTAATGAGCTTATTAGGGACCCTGTAATGAGCTTATTAGGGACCCTGTAATGAGCTTATTTGGGACCCTGTAATGAGCTTATTAGGGACCCTGTAATGAGCTTATTAGGGACCCTGTAATGAGCTTATTAGGGACCCTGTAATGAGCTTATTTGGGACCCTGTAATGAGCTTATTTGGGCCCCTGTAATGAGCTTATTAGGGACCCTGTAATGAGCTTATTTGGGACCCTGTAATATAGAGCAACACGATGATATCTCCACGTGGAAATGCGTGCAAGCCACGTGTTGTAAAGAATTTCCCCACAGATATGTAGATAAGTTGACGCCCGAATTTTTCCGGGAAAGTTTACATTGCATGTCATCCACATAGTTGTTAGGATTTTACTAACTGGGTGCATCAGTTAGTGGGTTCTGTCAGTGGGATGATTGAGATGATGAAGTATTTACCATTACCTACTATCTTTATTTTCAGGGCAAATACCGAGGATTGACCATTCTTAAAAGTCATTTAGGTTCTAGGTCAACGTAAGAACATCAGAAAGTAACCCGTTGAAATATTTTTGCAATCGAAATATGGCTGCAAATTTTGTCGATAATGGGATTCCAACATTTCCAACCCGCAGCTGCATGGCAAACAAGCGCGTTACCACAGAGCTAACCGTGCATGATATTGAGGACCCTGTAATGAGCTTATTAGGGACCCTGTAATGAGCTTATTTGGGCCCCTGTAATGAGCTTATTAGGGACCCTGTAATGAGCTTATTTGCACGTGAGCTCAGGGGGTGTCAGAAAGATGTAGCTCAAAGTTTTCCCATAATACTGTATGTGATTTCGTTCATGATAGCCACACTGCCCTCACGTCACATCAGCTCACTTGATGTGATAGTAGTATGTTTCTACCTTTAGTCTGCCTTATCAGTGCAATATCACGGATTCAATTCTCGCCCGGAACGAGCTCTATCCTGAACATTTAAAGCTGTGTCCACACATAGTTTACCCCGTCGATCAACCAGGAGAAGTGACCTGTAATGAGCTTATTAGGGACCCTGTAATGAGCTTATTTGGGCCCCTGTAATGAGCTTATTAGGGACCCTGTAATGAGCTTATTAGGGACCCTGTAATGAGCTTATTTGGGATTGGGACCCTGTATTGAGCTTATTTGGGACCCTGTAATATGGAGCAACACGATGATATCTCCACGTGGAAATGCGTGCAAGCCACGTGTTGTAAAGAATTTCCCCAGATATGTAGATAAGTTGAAGATCGAATTTTTACGGGAAAGTTTACATTGCATGACATCATCGTAGTTGTTAGGATTTTACTAACTGGGTGCATCAGTTGGTGGGTTCTGTAAGTGGGATGATCGAGATGATGAAGTATTTACTATTACCTACTATCTTTATTTTCAGGGCAAATACCGAGGATTGGCCATTCAAAAGAGGGCTGATTTTGGTTTCAAAATTTTGCTTTTTTTCTCTTCAAATTAATAGGGATGTTCAACTGAGAAATCGAATTCTTAAATTTTCATTGAATTTTTATTTTTTTCTTAGATAAGACCTAGGTTCTTCAAATTACCTAATAGGGATGTTCAACTGAGAAATCGAATTCTTAAATTTTCATTGAATTTTTATTTTTTTCTTAGATAAGACCTAGGTACCTAGTAAGGGTGCATCAGTTAGTGGGTTCTGTAAGTGGGATGATTGAGATGATGAAGTATTTACCATTACCTACTATCTTTATTTTCAGGGCAAATACCGAGGATTGACCATTCTTAAAAGAGGGCTGATTTTGGTTTCAAAATTTTGCTTTTTTTTCTTCAAATTAATAGGGATGTTCAACTGAGAAATCGAATTCTTAAATTTTCATTGAATTTTTATTTTTTTCTTAGATAAGACCTAGGTACCTAGTAAGTAGGTAGATATCATTGGGACTTTTTTGAAAAATGGAAAAATCCTTATTCATTGCTTATGGTTATGGACTTATGGAATCTTGTTCATTGAGTCTTTTATCAAACCTGACAGTACAATACCTTTCAATCGAAAGTCGCCATTAAACTGATAAATTATTGAACACATAATCCAAAAGATAAGGAGAAACCCTGAACAAAGCTTAACACAGTTTACATGATATTCAGTTTTGTTGATAAAATTATGTACCTAGGTTGTTCATGCCTAAATGTTTTTTTTGTTTGAAAAGAATTCGTGCTTACACTTTCCTCCTTCTTTGGAATCTTTGTCAAGTAGGTTCAGGGCCGGATTACCCATAAGGCAGAATGGCAGACTGCCACGGGCCCCGCGCTTTTGGGGGCCCCGCGCTTTGCACATAATCCGAAAGATAAGGAGAAACCCTGAACAAAGCTTAACACAGTTTACATGATATTCAGTTTTGTTGATAAAATTATGTAGGTTGTCCATGCCTAAATGTTTTTTTGTTTGAAAAGAATTCGTGCTTACACTTTCCTCCTTCTTTGGGACTTTTGTCAAGTAGGTTATAGATAAATATTCAGGATCCCTTATGTTTCTCGATGCAAATGTTTTTTTGTTTGAAAGGAATTCGTGCTTACACTTTCCTCCTTCTTTGGGACTTTTGTCAAGTAGGTTATAGATAAATATTCAGGATCCCTTATGTTTCTCGATGTCATTGTTCGAATATATAATCTACGTACACAAATTTTGTCAGATTAAAAAGGGCATAATAGTTGTTGTGTCCTAAAAAAACGGAGAATTAATCTATGTACGTACATAAATTTTGTCAGATTAAAAAGGGCATAATAGTTGTTGTGTCCTAAAAGACGGAGAAATACCTAAATGGAAAAATTCTAAATTCAAATAAATGGACCTAGGTTAGGTTCCTATTAGGTACCTACCACAGAGATTAATGTTTGAGAAACAGATGTATATTTTTAGAGAAATACATTGCATGTGGTATAACTGCTTCAATTCGGGCGCAATAAATGTTTTCCCATCCATGGAGTATGGTTTTCTGCATGGAGGTATGAAGGTATTTATATTCATACCTCCATGGTTTTCTGTCATACCTGTAACCTCAGTAGCTATTGGGTACCCCCAAACCACTGAGACTTTAATAATCATCTACATATTTACATCTGATTTCAGTGGAGCATACCGGTTTCAAGACATAGAACTTCAATTTGCCAACAAAAGTCACCTAGCAACCCTACAAGGTACCCTCAGAGATTTATGTTTGAAAAACAGATGTATATTTTTAGAGAAATACATTGCATGTGGTATAACTGCTTCAATTCGGGCGCAATAAATGTTTTCCCATCCATAGAGTATGATTTTCTGTCATACCTGTAACCTCTGTAGCTATTGGGTACCCCCAAACCACTGAGACTTTAATACATATTTACATCTGATTTCAGTGGAGCATACCGGTCTCAAGACATAGAACTTCAATTTGCCAACAAAAGTCACCTAGCAACCCTACAAGACATAGGCAAAAACGTGCAAGCAGATGAGGGCTGTATTATTCAGTTTACTTCGGTAAGACTGGAGCCTGAAACCTTATTTATTTATTTATTTGATTACACGCTAAGCATCACGGCCATGTGTGGGAAAAAAAAGAATGTTACAAGTTTTTCAGGTAATTGTTTCTCTTAAGAAACTGGAGGGCTTCTTTTATGGAATCTTCGTTGTCTTTCAGGATGTCTGAGATGCTAGCCGACGAGAATCTGGGGGGTCTGAGGCGCATATTTCTACAATAGATCAAAAACCTGAAACCTAAAAATTCCAAAGAAAAACTTTTTGTCAGCAGCCTGCACGCGATTGCTTAGAAACTGGAGGGCTTCTTTTATGGATTCTTCGTTGTCTTTCAGGATGTCTGAGATGCTAGCCGACGAGAATTTGGGGGGTCTGAAGCGCATATTTCTACAATAGATCAAAAACCTGAAACCTAAAAATTCCAAAGAAAAACTTTTTGTCAGCAGCCTGCACGCGATTGCTTAGTGTGACAATCCGTCGCATTTCGCCAGGTTTATTTCAGTATATTATTGTTTTCCTTGTATTAGGTTGGATATACCTTGTAGTTTAGATTTAGCTGGTGAGTAACCTGTATGTTGCGAAGCGACGAGTCAAGATTACTTAAATGTCTAGAACTACCTATTTATTTTCCAAGTCATCAATACTTATATTACATAGGCGAATACATAATATTGGGATAGTAAAATTCAACGCTATATATATGTTTCAGATATCTCATTTCAAAGTACCGCGACATATCGAGTTTGTTCAAGACTTTCCCAAAACAACATCAGGCAAGATTAGGAAGTTCATGCTCAAGGAAGCAATGGAGAAGAGGTTGAATGTGTGACCATTTGAAGAATATGACCAAAATCCAAATGCTTCTGTCCATGGGTTTTAACGTCACTGTGCCTTTGACTGCTAAGGTTTTGAATGACTGGGGTATCACCACCCTTTCGGTGACAAGCTACCAGCCTCCTCACGTCAAACTCACCCAGCCTAAGTGTGGACAGGAAAAGCCAGAGGTGCGGAATTGTCCAGACGGACACCCCTCCGGATAGCAACCACTCGGAACGTTGCTTAACTTCAGTGATGCATTGATAACTGGTGCACTCATCGCTGCTGATGGCTTCCATATTAATGAAGTAATGATGGATTGTGTGGGGATGTTGGGAATAATACCCGATCGTAATACCTACATGCCACCCAATTTTAATCACTGTTAGGTGTTATGTGATTGTGCATGCTAATAAATGCAGGTCCCTCTGTCAAACCTCTTAAAAAAAAGGACTGAATAGCCTGTAACAGGGATTTCCAACTGGCGCCATGGCGGCCCGTAAGCACTTTTAGAGCGGCCCCCTTTACTTTTCCATTACATAAATTAATAATGTACAACTTAGTCACATCCGCTATGAATCAAAATACATACTAGGTTTTTCAAGGAGCAACGCTCAACGCCTCGAGTTTTCAAAGGTCAATGACCGGGCCGCACACTTTGTGATCAAACATTACGCACCTAATTTTATTGGATCAAAACACTCGATTGGCTCGACCCCTCGAGTTTTCAAAGGTCAATGACCGGGCCGCACACTTTGTGATCAAACATTACGCACCTAATTTTATTGGATTAAAACACTCGATTAAGTATTTCAGAGGCTAAACTAAATTAATCAATCGGATTGCCTAAACCCCTAAGGACCGATCTTGAGAGTTACACAGTGTCAAGGGTTTTCTTTGACGTCACACATTTGATTTACACAGGCCAGTATTTCTTGAACCGCTTTTGGCGTTTTTCCTTTAGGGAGCTTACTGCATGGTGTAACATATATGACACACTAAGGTTTTACCGGTATATCTCGGTTAAAAAAAAAGATAAAATTTTTTCTTAGCACTGAGAGTTACACAGTGTCAAGGGTTTTCTTTGACGTCACCCATTTGATTTACACAGTCCAGTATTTCTTAAACTTTTTTTTAAAGAGGTTTGACAGAGGGAACTGTAACTGCTATGGTCTTATCGTCCCGAAATCGAAGAGAGAATCTTAGCACTAAGAGTTACACAGTGTCAAGGGTTTTCTTTGACGTCACCCATCATTTGAAATACACAGGTCAGTATTTCTTCAACTCTGGATTAACTGAAAACTCTCTGTGGTAAGATCGGGTATAACTGGATTATTTTCAATCTCAAAATGTGACCGTGATTTGATTCTAATCTCCATTTTTCAGTTCTAACTTGAGCTACTTTCATCAAACGAGCAAAGAACCGTTACTTTGAATTAACTGAAAACTCTCTGTGGTAAGATCGGGTATAACTGGATTATTTTTAATCTCAAAAATGTGACCGTGATTTGATTCTAATCTCCATTTTTTCAGTTCTAACTTGAGCTACTTTCATCAAACGAGCAAAGAACCGTTGAGTTATGAAACGATTGGTCAGATGGTCACGTCATCGGTGGATAAATATGCGTCACGTGAGGCCCTGGTGGATTGCACCCAGAATGTCAGACTTACCTTTGAAGAGACGCATAGAAGAGTGAGTGAATAAATACGATTGGGAACTCTTTCAAACCCCAAATGTGGTCACTAAGGAGCATAGAACAAGTGAAAAACTCTGGATACTTGAGCAGAAGTCACGTCCGTGGAATATTGCTACCAAAGGAACTGGCACAAACGAGCAGTGACCAGTGTTATTATAGGGTTAGGTTAAATGCATGAAGGAATTTTCACAATTAGAGCAGTGATTAGTGTTATTATAGGGTTAGGTAAAATACAAAAAGGAGCTTTTCTTTTCCACGGACATGACTTCTGCATAATTACCAAACTCTGTGCCAAAGGCTAGCCACTCACTATCAGGTAGACCTGATAGGCGGACTTGATCAGGTGTACCTGTCAGGTCTACCTGATAGTGACTGACTGGCCAAAGGGAAGGGGATTCAAATATGTATTTACTAATTTACTTCAATGTTATTTACATATGTTATCAAGCGTGCCCGGATTCGCGCGAACGTCAAGAGCTCGAAGTGCCTCTCCGCCCTGCTTATATTAACACAAAATAGAGTTTCAAGGTTCATTATTACCAGATGAAGGAATGAATAAAAAAAAACATTTATTAATTCATTTCTTCCAGACAGAAAATTTAGCTCTCGGACTACTAGAGCTGGGATTCAAGCCTGGAGATCGCATTGGGATTTGGGGACCAAACTCTTTTCAAGCCCCAAATGTGGTCACTAAGAAGCATAGAACAAGTGAAAAACTCTGGATACTTGAGCAGAAGTCACGTCCGTGGAATATTGCTACCAAAGGAACTGGCACAAACGAGCAGTGACCAGTGTTATTATAGGGTTAGGTTAAATGCAAGAAGGAATTTTCACAATTAGAGCAGTGATTAGTGTTATATAGGGTTAGGTAAAACACAAAAAGGAGCTTTTCTTTTCCACGGACATGACTTCTGCATAATTACCAAACTCTGTGCCAAAGGCTAGCCACTCACTATCAGGTAGACCTGATAGGCGGACTTGATCAGGTGTACCTGTCAACTCTACCTGATAGTGACTGACTGGCCAAAGGGAAGGGGATTCAAATATGTTATATATGTTATCAAGCGTGCCCGGATTCGCGCGAACGTCTAAAGCTCGAAGCGCCTCTCCGCCCTGTCTATATTAACACAAAATAGAGTTTCAAGGTTCATTATTACCAGATGAAGGAATGAATAATAATAAAAATAATAATAATGATAAATAATAATAATAATAAAAATATTAATTCATATCTTCCAGACAGAAAATTTAGCTCTCGGACTACTAGAGCTGGGATTCAAGCCTGGAGATCGCATTGGGATTTGGGGACCAAACTCAGTCCAGTGGTATATTGCCAGCATAGCGGCTGCAAAAGCAGGCCTCATTATCGTAAGTACTTAAATAATTCGCCTACCCATAAAGATGTGTACAAACAAAGTCGACCGGCCGTCAATATAACCAGTCCTCCTTGGTTGTTACAGTTCCCGGTTCGATTCCTGCCCGTGGAGAACTTTATCCTCATAAATAGATAAGGTTCGTTCTAGGAACGACTGGCTTTCTAATATAACCAGTCCTCCTTGGTTGTTACAGTTCCCGGTTCGATTCCTGCCCGTGGAGAACTTTATCCTCATAAATAGATAAGGTTCGTTCTAGGAACGACTGGCTTTCTAATATAACCAGTCCTCCTTGGTTGTTACAGTTCCCGGTTCGATTCCTGCCCGTGGAGAACTTTATCCTCATAAATAGATAAGGTTCGTTCTAGGAACGACTGGCTTTCTAATATAACCAGTCCTCCTTGGTTGTTACAGTTCCCGGTTCGATTCCTGCCCGTGGAGAACTTTATCCTCATAAATAGATAAGGTTCGTTCTAGGAACGACTGGCTTTCTAATATAACCAGTCCTCCTTGGTTGTTACAGTTCCCGGTTCGATTCCTGCCCGTGGAGAACTTTATCCTCATAAATAGATAAGGTTCGTTCTAGGAACGACTGGCTTTCTAATATAACCAGTCCTCCTTGGTTGTTACAGTTCCCGGTTCGATTCCTGCCCGTGGAGAACTTTATCCTCATAAATAGATAAGGTTCGTTCTAGGAACGACTGGCTTTCTAATATAACCAGTCCTCCTTGGTTGTTACAGTTCCCGGTTCGATTCCTGCCCGTGGAGAACTTTATCCTCATAAATAGATAAGGTTCGTTCTAGGAACGACTGGCTTTCTAATATAACCAGTCCTCCTTGGTTGTTACAGTTCCCGGTTCGATTCCTGCCCGTGGAGAACTTTATCCTCATAAATAGATAAGGTTCGTTCTAGGAACGACTGGCTTTCTAATATAACCAGTCCTCCTTGGTTGTTACAGTTCCCGGTTCGATTCCTGCCCGTGGAGAACTTTATCCTCATAAATAGATAAGGTTCGTTCTAGGAACGACTGGCTTTCTAATATAACCAGTCCTCCTTGGTTGTTACAGTTCCCGGTTCGATTCCTGCCCGTGGAGAACTTTATCCTCATAAATAGATAAGGTTCGTTCTAGGAACGACTGGCTTTCTAATATAACCAGTCCTCCTTGGTTGTTACAGTTCCCGGTTCGATTCCTGCCCGTGGAGAACTTTATCCTCATAAATAGATAAGGTTCGTTCTAGGAACGACTGGCTTTCTAATATAACCAGTCCTCCTTGGTTGTTACAGTTCCCTCTACTTAGGCGTGTGTCGAAACACGGCACACACTGTGGGCAAAGTTTTGGAACACACTGAGGTAAGATACATCTAAGTTGAAATCTCGAAACACGGCACACACTGTGGGCAAAGTTCTAGAACACACTGAAGTAAGATACCTACATAGTTGAAAAGTTGAAATCTCGAAACACGTCCTATTTGTATTCATAAGGTCAGTCACTCACGCTCATGAAATTGAAACATGTATGGCGGAAAAAGCTTCAGACCGAGGTCTCTCAGACGGTCTGACAGAAATAGGTCTCGAGCCTTTTCCGTAACACACGTTCTGACTGTCAGAGCGAGGTGAATCTATGTTGTTGAGGCAGTGTACGGGTTCAGTCGACATGGATCGACGGCATCGACCATGTGTGGACACACCTTTAGAGTCCTTCTATGTAAATTTGTGACAATCCGTCGCATTTCGCCAGGTTATGTTTCAGTATATTATTGTTTTCCTTGTATTAGGTTGGATATACCTTGTAGTTTAGAACAGGGGTGAGTAACCTGTAAGTTTCGAAGAGACGAGTCAAGATAACTTAAATGTCTATAACCACCTATTTATTTTCCAAGTCATCAATACTTATATTACATAGGCGAATACATAATATTTATTTGGGACCCTGTAATGAGCTTATTTGGGCCCCTGTAATGAGCTTATTTGGGCCCCTGTAATGAGCTTATTTGGGACCCTGTAATGAGCTTATTTGGGACCCTGTATTGAGCTTATTTGGGACCCTGTAATATAGAGCAACACGATGATATCTCCACGTGGAAATGCGTGCAAGCCACGTGTTGTGAAGAATTTCCCCAGATATGTAGATATGTTGACGCTCGAATTTTTCCGGAAAAGTTTACATTGCATGTCATCAACATAGTTGTTAGGATTTTACTAACTGGGTGCATCAGTTAGTGGGTTCTGTAAGTGGGATGATTGAGATGATGAAGTATTTACTGTACCTACTATCTTTATTTTCAAGGCAAATACCGAGGATTGGCCATTCTTAAAAGAGGGCTGATTTTGGTTTTAAAATTTTGCTTTTTTTTCTTCAAATTAATAGGGATGTTCAACTGGGAAATTAAATTCTTAAATTTTCATTAAATTTTTATTTTTTTCTTAGATAAGACCTACCTAGTAAGTAAATATCATTGGGACTTTTTTGAAAAAATGGAAAAATCCTTATTCATTGCTTATGGTTATGGACTTATGGTTATGGAATCTTGTTCATTGAGTCTTTTATCAAACCTGACAGTACAATACCTTTCAATCGAAAGTCGCCATTTTAAACTGATAAATTATTGAACACATAATCCAAGAGATAAGGAGAAACCCTGAACAAAGCTTAACACAGTTTACATGATATTCAGTTTTGTTGATAAAATTATGTAGGTTGTTCATGCCTAAATGTTTTTTCGTTTGAAAAGAATTCGTGCTTACACTTTCCTTCTTCTTTGGGACTTTTGTCAAGTAGGTAGATAAATACCTATTTAGGATCTTTCTAACCCTTATGTTTTTCGATGTCATTGTTCGAATATATAATATAATCTACGTACCTACACAAATTTTGTCAGATTAAAAAGGGCATAATAGTTGTTGTGTCCTAAAAAACGGAGAAATACCTGAATGGAAAAATTCTAAATTCAAATAAATGGACCTAGGTTAGGTTCCTATTAGGTAGGTACCACAGAGTGTTTGAGAAACAGATGTATATTTTTAGAGAAATACATTGCATGTGGTATAACTGCTTCAATTCGGGCGCAACAAATGTTTTCCCATCCATAGAGTATGGTTTTCTGTCATACCTGGAACCTCAGTAGCTATTGGGTACCCCAAACCACTGAGACTTTAATAACCATCTCCATATTTACATCTGATTTCAGTGGAGCATACCGGTTTCAAGACATAGAACTTCAATTTGCCAACAAAAGTCACCTAGCAACCCTACAAGACATAGGCAAAAACGTGCAAGCAGATGAGGGCTGTATTATTCAGTTTACTTCGGTAAGACTGGAACCTGAAACCTAAAAATTCCAAAGAAAAACTTTTTGTCAGCAGCCTGCACGCGATTGCTTAGATCCCCCAGGTGGTCAATTGGTCACCCATCCGGAAACTAACCCACGTTGCTTAACTTCAGTGATGCATTGGGAACGTGCTGGCTTCTCCTGGTTTGATGAGTGTACAATGCAATAATATTATCGACGCTAACCCACGTTGCTTAACTTCAGTGATGCATTGGGAACGTGCTGGCTTCTCCTGGTTTGATGAGTGTACAATGCAATAATATTATCGCGTAATTTTGGGAAATATCCTTGAAAGCTGATGGCAATTCTTTCTTCCAGGGTACCACAGGATCACCAAAAGCCGCTCTACTCAGCCATTTCAATGTTGTCAACAATGGACTACTGGCAGCTAAACGACAGAATCTGTTTGAAAAAGTAAGCACCATCTATTGGTAACCCTCCTGTTTCAAGTACTTTCTTGATACTTCCTAAAATTCAATTTACCTGCCCTAAATCTGCAATCTTTCATCCTGATTTTTCAAAAGGGTTTCATCGAGTTAATTGTAACTGCTAAGGTCCTATCATCCCGAAAGCGAAGAGAGAATGAAGACAGGATAGGAGAAAGCCGAATCCGCGACCTAGCGCTTTTTGTATCACCACCCTTTCGGTGACAAGCTACCAGCCTCCTCACGTCAAACTCACCCAGCCTAAGTGTGGACAGGAAAAGCCAGAGGCGCGGAATTGTCCGGACGGACACCCCTCCGGATAGAAACCACTCGCAACGTTGCTTAACTTCAGTGATGCATTGATAACTGGTGCACTCATCGCTGCTGGTGGCTTCCATATTAATGAAGTAATGATGGATTGTGTGGGGTTGTTGGGAATAATACCCGATCGTAATACCTACATGCCACCCAATTTTAATCACTGTTAGGTGTTATGTGATTGTGCATGCTAATAAATTACCCTCCTGTTTCAAGTTCTTTCTTGATACTTCCTAAAATTCTATTTACCTGCCCTAAATCTGCAATCTTTCATCCTGATTTTTTACTTTCTATTACTACAGTATAGCGGAGCTTTACTAGTAATGAAAGTATTGCAATCGGTCCAAATTTTTTCAAAAGGGTTTCATCGAGTTAACTGTAACTGCTATGGTCCTATCATCCCGAAAGCGAAGAGAGAATGAAGACAGGATAGGAGAAAGCCGAATCCGCGACCGAGCGCTTTTTTGAAAACTCGATTTAAAATAGTGGAACGAACCTGAGAACGAACCACAGCCAAAAATCTACCTTGTAGGTGAGGGTCTTCTGACAAATTTAATTTATGTGATTATGCTGATACCGATTAACCAATACCTTCGCACACTAGGTCCTTCTCAACTTTCTGTTACACTCTGTTTATATTTTTGCTCTCAGATTCACCGAGTTTGCATCCAAGTGCCATTCTTTCACATCTACGGTCACGTGATTGGAATTCTGGGTTCGCTCAGCTCCGGTACCACTCTGGTGGTTCCTTCACCTTCTTTCAATCCAGATGCTTCTCTGGTGGCCTTTGAAACGGAAAGGTATGATGACAAGAAACGCAGCATACATTTTGGAAATATATGTAATATTTAGAAAGCATAACTATGAGAGAAGGAAGACAGGATAGGAGAAAGCCAGCCGTTTCGAGAACGAACCTCATCCTTTCAGGATAATATCGGCCTTTGAAAAGGAAAGGTATGATGACAAGAAACACAGCATACATTTTGAAAATATATGTAATACTTAGAAAGCATAACTATGAGAGAAGGAAGACAGGATAGGAGAAAGCCAGCCGTTTCGAGAACGAACCTCATCCTTTCAGGATAATATCCGCCCCGGGCGGGAATCGAACCCGTGGCCTAGCGCTTAGAGGGCAGACGCGCTACCCTCCAAGATAACTAGGTTGGCGTATTGACTGAAAACTCTCTGTAGTAAGATCGGACATTAGAGAGACTCAGGTTATTTTCCTCAGCCTGAAATTTTGAGTTTACTACCTGCTTTCGCCGTCCTACACAATCCTTTGTCTGGACTCTCCAATAACGGCTTATCGTGATGGTTTCAGATGCACAAGTGTATACGGAACGCCCACCATGTATGTAGACGTCCTAGCAAAGGCCAGTCGGTTGAGTGAGGAGGAAAGACGAGAGAAGTTCAAATCCTTGGAGTTCACAGTGAGTGGGGGAGCAAGCATATCACCCGATCTGCTCAGGAATATTAGAGAAGTGCTCGGACTCCACAGAAGTATGGTAAGTCAGGGTGCACTCAGCCTCGTGATGACAATTGTGTAGCTACTTTAATTGAGTAGAGACCAGTGGCGGCATTACCAGTGTAAAAAGAGGATTGAAAAATTCTCCTGGCTAAACCATTAATATGTATTAGCACCTAAATGGGAAGTATGGCGTCTCTTGTCACCCACCTGATAAGGACATACCACGTGATGGACATGCTACAACACACCAACACAGATGACACGTTAAAAAGATAAGAGATTAATTTTGAAAACCATCTCAATGCCCCCTAATATAGTGCCTAATAGTATGTTTGTTTTGGGAGAGTCGAGACAATGCTTTTTTTTGCTAAGGCCAGCCACTCACTATCAAATAGACCTGATCAGGTCCACCTTGCAGGTCTATCTGATACCTGATGAGCACACACACTATCAGGTAGACCTAACAGGTACACCTGATCAGGTTCGCCTGTCAGGTACACCTGATCAGGTTCGCCTGTCAGGTCTATACCTGATAGTGAGTGGCTGGTCTAAGTGTTGATTTTCTACAGCAAGTGAGTATTATTACGGTATGACTCAACAACTCCCCTCATATCGTGCCTACCTGGTATATTTTTATGAGAGACAGAGAGTCGCGACAATTCTCCAGTTTTGCTAATTATCTGGTGTTGATTTTCAGCAAGTGTATGGCATGACGGAGACAAGTCCTGTGACATTCCTGCATGGTTCAGTTTGTTATGCAAACTATCTGTAAGTGAGTGTCCACAACGGTGACCATAGACCATGGACCATTGACCTTAGCCTAGACCTTGGACCATTGACCTTCGCACGAGGGTGTCCACAAGGGAGTCTGAAACATCCTGCTTATTTAGATACGCTTGAAAATTTTGAGATTAGAATGTTGTCAAAAAATTATAATACAAAACCATTGACCATCGCAGAAAAAATACTAGGCTCAATTTCTGCGAGGCCGGTAAAATGGTCGGAGCTATGTTCAAGGTTCCGTTGAGGACGCTAGCACTCTTTTCACTAGCATTGTTTGTTTATTTTCTCTTGGGGTCGGGACTAGGCTATGGTTGATGGTCAATTCTCCGTTTGTGAACGCCTACTAAGAATCTTTTGGGCTTTCAGGGGTTCAATAGAGGCCCTTTTTCTTGAAGACCTTGGGTCGCATAGAATATCAACCTAATTATAAGTAGCTATTAGGTACTGAATTGCTAAAACATGATATTAGGAAGGTTCTCTATTCATATGGTAGATATTTGTGATCGCGTGACCCAAAACGTATTCCTTGGCATCCTTGGTCCAAATAAAAATAATCAAAATAATTATAATGCTCCATTCATTCATAAGGTCAGTCACTCACGCTCATGAAATTGAAACATGTGTGGCGGAAAAAGCTTCAGACCGAGGTCTCTCAGACGGTCTGACAGAAATAGGTCTCGAGCCTTTTCCGTAACACACGTTCTGACTGTCAGACAAAACTAGAAACTGGTTACAGACGGGCATAGGTGTATGAGAAGGTCTGAGCGCGAGTGGCGGACGTTGAAGATGAGTCTGAACATAGTCTATCGACGAGATGAATCTATGGTGTCGAGGTAGTGTGGACGGTTCAGTCGACATCGATCCACGGCCGGTAGACCATGTGTGAACACACATTAAGGCCTCTGAACGAGTGAAGGCCATTCAAGACCAGAACCAACCTTGTTTTCTATTTCAGGTGAAAGTCGTGGACAGTGACAACCGAATGGTACCGTATGGACAGCAAGGGGAGCTTCTGATAAGAGGGTACTGCAACATGCTTCGATATTGGGGCAATGAGGAGAAGACCAAGGAGATTTTGGGCGAAGACAACTGGCCCAGACGGGCATAGGTGTATCAGAAGGTCTGAGCGCGAGTGGCGGACATTGAAGATGAGTCTGAATATAGTCTATCGACGAGGTGAATCTATGTTGTCGAGGTAGTGTGGACGGTTCAGTCGACATCGATCGACGGCCGGTCGACCATGTGTGAACACCCATTAACGCCTCTGAGCGAGTGAAGGCCATCCAAGACCAGAACCAACCTTGTTTTCTATTTCAGGTGAAAGTTGTGGACAGTGACAACCGAATGGTACCGTATGGACAGCAAGGAGAGCTTCTGATACGAGGGTACTGTAACATGCTTCGATATTGGGGCAATGAGGAGAAGACCAAGGAGATTTTGGGCGAAGACAACTGGCTGCGGACTGGGTTCGTACATGAATAAATAGGGATTAAGGTAGAAACACACTACTGTCACGTCACGTGAGCTCAGGGGGTGTCAGAAAGATGTAGCTCAAAGTTTTCCCATAATATTGTAGGTGATTTCGTTCATGATAGCCACACTGCCCTCACGTCACGTCAGCTCACATGATGTGATAGTAGTATGTTTCTACCTTTAGTCTGCCTTATCAGTGCAATATCACGGGTTCAATTCTCGCCCGGAACGAGCTCTATCCTGAACATTTAAAGCTGTGTCCACACATAGTTGACCCCGTCGATCAACGAGTAGAAGAGTACGGTTTCAGTAGCGACCATCGACGGTGTCGACTAAATGTGGACACAGCTCAAGGTTCAAATTTTATAAGCTGGCTTTTTTCCTACCCTGTCCACCTCACTTCTATTTCAGTATAATAAGACCTCCGTTGTTACAAATTCGTTGTATATTTTGATTGGTTTCAGGGATCAGTTTGTATTGACAAAGGACGGCTTCGGATCAGTAGTGGGCAGAATCAAAGATCTCAGTACGGTTTCAGTAGCGACCATCGACGGTGTCGACTATGTGTGGACACAGCTCAAGGTTCAAATTTTATAAGCTGGCTTTTTTCCTACCCTGTCCACCTTCTCACTCCTAATTCAGGATGATAAGACCTCCGTTGTTACAATTTCGTTGTATATTTTGATTGGTTTCAGGGATCAGTTTGTATTGACAAAGGACGGCTTCGGATCAGTAGTGGGCAGAATCAAAGATCTCATCATCCGGGGAGGTGAAAACATTTACCCCAGTGAAATTGAAGACTTTCTGACAACTCATCCGGACATTCTGGAAGCCTATGTGAGTGAATACCGGTTAAAATTGGACTTTACGGGACTACTGCAGCAATGCAGCATACCTGGATATTGTGTCCCCCATTAAATAGGCGATAACATACGGCTTTTAGTAGGATTTTGTTTCATGTCTCAACTATATGTTTCAAATTTTTGAACCTTTCAACTTCAACCATCCTAGCAAATCTATTCTTATTAAGGAGCACGTTAGCGCTCCGCCCCCGCCAAGTTAAAAATTGACAGCGCTTCAATATTGATTGAGAGCCTTATCCATGTAATGAATTTCAAATTTAACGCTCAACTCTCAATTGTTACAGGTGTATGGGATACGCGATGAGCGAATGGGAGAAGAAATCGGTGCCAGTATTCGTCTCACAGAAAATTCGTCACTAACGGAGGACGAATTGAGAGGATACTTCAAAGGAAAGGTCAGTCATTGTTAAGGTGTGTCCACACATAGTCGACCCCATCGATCGATGGTCGATAGAGCGAGGTTACCTGGATATTGTGTCCCCCATTAAATAGGCGATAACATACGGCTTTTAGTAGGATTCTGTTTCATGTTTCAACTATATGTTTCAAATTTTTGAACCTTTCAACTTCAACCATCCTAGCAAATCTATTCTTATTAAGGAGCACGGTAGCGCTCCGCCCCCGCCAAGTTAAAAATTGACAGCGCTTCAATATTGATTGATAGCCTTATCCATGTAATGAATTTCAAATTTAACGCTCAACTCTCAATTGTTACAGGTGTATGGGATACGCGATGAGCGAATGGGAGAAAGAACAAACCAATAGTGAATTCCACGTGTCGGTAATTTTTGCCAAACCAAAAATAGGTAACCATTTTGGTAATTTTCAACAACCAACTTCCCTTATTTTTATACCTAGAACCTATCTAGAAAAAACTTAGAGGTAGATATTCATCTTATTAAGGACGACAACATTTTGAGCTGAGGCTGAGTGCATCCCGAAAAACGCCAGTAGCACGTGATATACCAGACAGTCACCCGTCGAAATATACACCAAGTACGACGTTTCTTAACTTGAAAGTTCCGTCCAGGTACCTACATTCAACATCGCATTAGCCTTTGTCTATACTATAGGTATACTTTGTTTACTAGAACAAAAACAAAACATAGACACAAACAGAAAAGTAGTCATTGTCAAGATCACTCACTTATGTCACTGCATTACTTCACTTGCATTACGTAGGCAGACAGTCACCCGTCCAAATATACACCAGGTACGATGTTTATTAACTTGAAAGTTCCGTCCAGGTACCTACATTCAACGTCGTATTAGCCTTTGTCTATACTATAGGTATACTTTGTTTACTAGAACAAAAACAAAACATAGACACAAACAGAAAAGTCGTCATTGTCAAGATCACTCACTTATGTCACTGCATTACTTCACTTGCATTACGTAGGTGCACGTGACGTGCGTTATAGTTCATAGTTTCCTATATCTACTTAGGTACAATGGACCTTGCAAGTGTTATAATTTGTGTCTGAACATAGTCGACCGGCCGTCGATCGACATCGATCCACATCGATTTTACAATAAATTAACATCAATCGATGACCACTCGACTTGTTTAGTTCAGTCAACCTGCCTTGGTGATGAAATGGTCAAGACCTTTGCCTGTCAATCAGGATTTCGTGGGTTCAATCCCATCAGCAGAGCGAGATATGCAATCCTTAAGATCCTAGAATAAGTTTTTACCTTTGAATACGAATTCCATTTCCCTTCACTTTTATGTCCCACAGGCCATCCAGTAGTTCATTTGAAAGCTGTCCTCACAAAACCAATCGACTGACCATCTTGACTTCTTTAGTTCAGTCAACCTGCCTTGGTGATGAAATGGTCAAGACCTTTGCCTGTCCATCACGATTTCATGGGTTCAATCCCATCAGAAGAGCGAGATATGCAATCCTTAAGATCCTCGAATAAGTTTTTACCTTTGAATACAAATTCCATTTCCCTTCACTTTTATGTCCCACAGGCCATCCAGTAGTTCATTTGAAAGCTGTCCTCACAAAACCAATCGACTGACCATCTCTCATAACAACAATATCTGTGTCTACGTATGTCAAGATGAAGTCCAAACTACTGAGTACAACCAGGACAAGTGTCATCTACTTCCATCTGTCACAGAAGGGGTTGTGTTTTTTAGGTCTCTATAACACGTCTTCCAAGTTGGAAGAACCAAGTAGGGTTCCCATGACCGCTGCCGAGTTCCCCCGCTAAATTTAATAGCAAGGGATATCTTTTGAGTGAAGAAGGCACTTTGAGTTATTCGCTATAAAAACTCATTTTGATATTTACTTCATTCCACAGGGTGACAAGCATAAAGTGAGCTTGAAGTTTTAGCTCGACAAAATAGCAATTTTCAACTTTGTATGTTATTCCTGTATTTCCCCTTTATCGGTTGGGTAATTGTATTTTCGAACTTGTCGACCCCACTTGAGTGGGAAAAGACAATGTAAAAGAAGAAGATTTTTATCTTTGAACATCGGTTTCTTGTTTCTTGGGTCTGTTAGGATGGGTACTTACCTATTTTGAGAAACACTGTTTCCGAGATGGGTCAGACCAGGCGAGATCTACGTAGTATATATGCCTGTTATACCGGGTCCACAGCGTCCACACTTTAGCAACACGTTGCGGTGCAAAAGTGTGGACCCGGCATTATACAATCACGCACTGAAGGAGTGACGAGTAACCACATAGTATTTGGTTGACAGTTTGACAGATTATACCCACAGGGAACTATAGTACCTAACACACAGTGAAAAATACATGAAGCATAATCTTTAAAGAAGTACATAGCTAGGTAGATATCTAAAGTATTCTGTATGCCATAGATCCATAGAAGCATATGATGGCTCTACCTTGTTTGCATCTCCGTTAATAAAACATAAAGTTATAAATAATTACCGACCCAAACGGGCAGAATGGTGGTAGGTCCAACGATTTTGGTCTTCGGTGCAAGATGAATGAAATTCCCCCCGATATCTTTTCTCAATCTGCTTTGTTACCTGGTGGTCCGATCTTTCTGATGGCTTCTTATAGTCCTCTGCTCGTGCCGACATTATTCACCAATTATCTTTTTTCTGGTTCTTTGTTTCTTTCAATTTTACGATGTGATTTACCTTTCCAAATACAGTTTTTATTATTTCCTCCAGTTAATTGTGTGATGATAGATAATATTGAGATGTTCATTTAGGCTAATCGGAGGTCCTGTTTTGATCTTGCACCTCCGATGATGCGGAGTTTGGAGATCTTTTGGTGCCTGTTTATAACGATCATGATGAGAAATTAGAAACTGGACTTCGGATTTTATTCATTAGGTTCTGCGTTTCCTCAACCCCGCGAAGCGCAACCATATGCACAACCACGCGAAGCCCCGAGAGCGCGCAGGGCGACCGTAAACAAGGGAGCGCGAAGCGCGACCCTATGCTCAACACCGCAAAGCCCCGGGAGCGCGCAGCGCGACCGTAGACAAGGGAGCGCGCAGCGCGACCATATGCACAACTCAGCAAAGCCCCGGGAGCGCGCAGTGCCCTAGTTAATTTAACCTCCCGAGCACGCAGTGCGAGTAAAAATAATAAACTGAATATTAAACAAAATAGGTAGGTACATATTAGGTACTAATTTTCTTTAACCACGATCGAGTAAACTACGGGCTAAAAAAATTCCCGGAGGGACGGACCCAGCTTGTTTTCTTTTGAGTACATACTGGTATATCTGTGAAATACTCATACAAGAGATGTGTGTAATACCTACATACCTACAAGTATAAGTATAATGTGAATAAACATTTATTTTATATTTTTCCTCATTCTAAAGAACAAGCTGTTTGACAGATGAAAACGTCATTCTAAAAGGATATTCAAGTACACAACATTATCTTGATGATATCATTGTGGATTGCATTTTTTGCAAACAATTGCAGTAGAAAGATTAATCTCAGAAATGAAAGTGATGTTTTTAATTTTGAATCACAAGGAAATTCGTTTCCCAGCCATTGTGTAAAGCTGACGCCCGCCAGATATAGGTTATGATTTGCATCGTCAATACAATTTCTTCTGTTTTCTAGGACTTTTGTTCGTTACTTCCTTCAGATTGTTTATCATGCCAATGGAGATAACACTGTTTTCATCTTGAATTTGCGGTCTACATTCAATTCATCAACAAAGAGAAACCGCTAATTTTCATTCTCAGGTGATAGACCGTGAGCAACACGGTAGAAAATAAAGTGTTCTTTTACCATTCACTATGGAGTTGCTAAAGGTGTGTCCAAACATAGTCGGCGCCGTCGATTGATGTCGACTGAAACCGTACACTGCCTCGACAACATAGATTCACCTCTTTACCTCGTCGATCGACCGGATCGATCAACGGCGTCGATTATGTGTAGACACAGCTCAAGGATTTTAGTTGCAGAGGTTTTTTTTAGGAGAAAAACTAGCAATAAGCTACCCTACTCTTAACCTTACTCAGTCTGAATGTTACCGGGAAAAGCCAGCAGCACGCAAATGCCCAGATGGTCACCCATCCTGATATCAACCACGTGCAACACTGATTAACTTTAATAAGTAATTGAGTCTGGAAACGATTTTATTTTTCATTATAATTTATTTCTTGGTCCCAGCAAGATTTGAAGGAAATGTGAAGTTGGCATCTCCACTAATATTTCGCACTCTATTAGTGGAGACGCCAAATTCACTATTGTATTTTTCTGCAATGGCAATATTGTTCAAAGTTAGGAAGAGACATATTATAAATTACATATTAAGTCTATAGTACTTCGATATACATATTACTGATTTTACTTTTCAACCAGTACTCTTGTAGTGTACTAGGTAGCTTAGAATGACTAAGGAATCTAAGGATTTTCAGCTTCCTTTATATCTTTTCAAGTTCATGGCCCTCACAATTGTGTCTTCGGGGAGTGGAAGGCACGGTGATACAAGATATGTCCAACTATACCAGCGGTTCTTAACCTTTTTTTGTCCGCGTATCCCTTGGGTACCCGGGTTTGATCTCACGAACCCCCGCCCCCATAATAATGAGTACCGTGTGCCCTTGAGTTCAAAATTCAGTATCTTTTTGGACTGTACTCCACTGATAAGCCGTCAGTATTCAAAATTTGCTTTTGTCCGCCATCACGCAAATTCTTTTCGCGTACCCACGGAGGGTCTCCCACGTACCCCAGGGGTACGCGTACCCCCCGTTGAGAATCGCTGAACTATACAATGAAGAGATGACAATCTGTTTGCGGGAATTTCAATCAAAATTATTAACAAGTCAAGAAGACAAGACGTAGGTATTCTTTGTAGACATGATGCCGACGGTACATGTCGGATAATTGCACAACATATTGTCATCTATTATGTTCCTAATGATGAACTTCGTCACTTTAATGGACATACAGGGACACTTACAGACTCTTGTGGTGACTTTGATGGAGGTTTATTGTTACTGTACAACTCTGTGGAAAGATGGCAAAACACGATAACCAACATTTTTTTCAAAATGGAGTTAGTAATTGATTCTGAGTAACTTTTTTGCGCTCAAATCTTTAGTGATAGGGCTATCGCTGTTTGTACTCGTAGTAAGTACATTTTCGAAGGCTCTGTTACTTTGTATTGCTCTGCACACTGTACAACTAAAATCTTTAGTGATAGGGCTATCGCTGTTTGTACTCGTAGTAAGTACATTTTCGAAGGCTCTGTTACTTTGTATTGCTCTGCAGCTGCTGCTGAAGATGCCGTGAGGCGAAACCGGTCCGATAAAGTTGTCATCCCAATACTATTGTGGTGGGGAGTATCTATTCCTATACATATCGGACTTGGTTTAAAATTTGTCTTCGATGGCGAATGCGACTTGCAATGTAGCTGTCGCCCGATCTTACAGAAATAGTCACCATCTCTGTACGACATACGTTTTGAGATTCTAAAAATACCATCAGACTAAACTCTCCGAATGGTATCAGCTGAATAAAGTGCCCGTTGGAAACTAACATACCTACATATTTTTGCTAACGGGGTATGAGGGGATTAGTAGGTACTGTGTGTAGGTAGGTATGCCTTTGCCGTTTTTCGCACATTTATTTATAGTTTTTGCTGAAACTCTTACAAATCTTTATCCCGCCATCAAGGATATACAGAAATAGTCACCATCTCTGTGCGACATCCGTTTTGAGATTCTAAAAATACCATCAGACTAAACTCTCCGAATGGTATCAGATGAATAAAGTGCCCGTTGGAAACTAACATACCTACATATTTTTGCTGACGGGGTATGAGGGGATTAGTAGGTACTGTGTGTAGGTAGGTATGCCTTTGCCGTTTTTCGCACATTTATTTATAGTTTTTGCTGAAAACTACCTATAGTATACGCAGAGACGAGGTTCCAAATATTAATCCGAAGTTTTACAAGCCAGCTAACTTGAATACCTATACGGTACCTACTATCAGTGTATAGTTTCCTGTGTTGAGTGTCTAGCATATTCCCGATGTTCAAGTTTTTGTTATCAAGTGATAATGCTCGCCATTTTACAAAACAATGAAATCATAGTGTTTTGATATCGAACAACATAGGTAGGCAGTGTCAATAACAAATTTACCAATAGTGTAGATAGGTTGATAAGTGTTTTTTGCTTAGCGTGTAATCAAATACCTAAATAAAATAATTACCTATCATTTAGTACTGAGATCCTGTTTTCCACATTTATAGCTGTTTTGTCTCCTGTATAGGTATTACCGACCAATATCACGATTTGATAAACGCCTGTAATTTTGTTGTTCCGTTACTTATCAGTTTATGAGTCTTGTGATCCTTTCTAAGGGTGGTCCTACACTGTCTCTTCATTAAAACGTCTCCTAGCTCACGGCCCTGCTTGCGCCTATTACGCGAGTCTATCTCTATAGTAATCTATAGCGGCCTAGCTTGTTCTCTTATTTCTCTTACCTACGGCCCTGGTTCTTCGGCCCTACGGGTCTGTGCGCCTATTACGCGGGTCTATCTCTATAGTAATCTATAGCGGCCTAGCTTGTTCTCTTATTTCTCTTACCTACGGCCCTGGTTCTTCGGCCCTACGGGTCTGTTTGTCTGGCCCCTCTACTGAATCTTCTGTTGTCTCAAATGCTGTTCCACTATACGAGCTGTTCCACTATACATGCTGTTCCACTATACGAGTACCAAGTTTACAATACCTATGTATATGTAGAATAGCTATATTCACAAGGCAGAGAATAGCTATACGTACCTATAGTATACGCAGAGACGAGGTTCCAAATATTAATCCGAAGTTTTACAGAGTACCAAGTTTACAATACCTATGTATATGTAGAATAGCTATATTCACAAGGCAGAGAATAGCTATACGTACCTATAGTATACGCAGAGACGAGGTTCCAAATATTAATCCGAAGTTTTACAAGCCAGCTAACTTGAATACCTATACGGTACCTACTATCAGTGTATAGTTTCCTGTGTTGAGTGTCTAGCATATTCCCGATGTTTAAGTTTTTGTTATCAAGTGATAATGCTCGCCGTTTTACAAAACAATAATATCATAGTGTTTTGATATCGAACAACATAGGTAGGCAGTGTCAATAACAAATTTACCAATAGTGTAGATAGGTTGATAAGTGTTTTTTTTTATACCTCATTTAATTTAAATTTGTTTTATTTATTTTTAAATTCTGAATAAAATTATTACTTTGTAAAAAATTATTTCTAATTTTGTAAAAAAAAAGTAAAAAGAAAAAAAGCTTTGTGGTGATGCCTATTGTATTCTTTTAACATCTCAAGGTAGGTTTATGTTTATCTTGATTTCATTTGTGATATTGTTTGGTTTTTGCTGGAAGATAATGAATATAATGATATAAAAAAATCTTCATTCATCTACATATCATCAAAATTTGAATTTACCCTGCTCTCCTATAGCTGTAGATTTTTTTTTTTTTTTTTCCCCATGGGAAGTCCACTATACGAGCTGTTCCACTATACATGCTGTTCCACTATACGAGTACCAAGTTTACAATACCTATGTATATGTAGAATAGCTATATTCACAAGGCAGAGAATAGCTATACGTACCTATAGTATACGCAGAGACGAGGTTCCAAATATTAATCCGAAGTTTTACAAGCCAGCTAACTTGAATACCTATACGGTACCTACTATCAGTGTATAGTTTCCTGTGTTGAGTGTCTAGCATATTCCCGATGTTCAAGTTTTTGTTATCAAGTGATAATGCTCGCCATTTTACAAAACAATGAAATCATAGTGTTTTGATATCGAACAACATAGGTAGGCAGTGTCAATAACAAATTTACCAATAGTGTAGATAGGTTGATAAGTGTTTTTTAATACCTCATTTAATTTTAATTTGTTTTATTTATTTTTAAATTCTGAATAAAATTATTACTTTGTAAAAAAATTATTTCTAATTTTGTAAAAAGAAAAAAAGTAAAAAGAAAAGAAAAAAAGCTTTGTTGTGATGCCTATTGTTTTCTGTTAACATCTCAAGGTAGGTTTATGTTTATCTTGATTTATGTTTATCTTGATATGGTTTGGTTTTGCTGGAAGATAATGAATATAATGATATAAAAAAATCTTCATTCATCTACATATCATCAAAATTTGAATTTACCCTGCTCTCCTATAGCTGTAGATTTTTTTTTTTTTTTTACGCAATGGAATGCTCAAGAGATGAGATAAAATTTAGCACCCAGCCTAGTTGACTTGGAGGGGTTAGATTCCCGCCCGTGGAGAACTTTATCCTCATAAATAGATAGGGTTCGTTCTAGGAACGACTGGCTTTCTAATATAACCAGTCCTCCTTGGTTGTTACAGTTCCCTCTACTTAGGTGGTCTATTATCTCAGACTAGTGTTCAGTTTGCTATGCAAGGTATGTGTAAGTGAGTGTCCACAACGGCGACCATAGACCATGAACCATTGACGTTAGCCTAGACCTTGGACCATCGACCTTCGCACGAGTGTACGGTTTCAGTAGCGACCATCGACGGGGTCGACTATGTGTGGACACAGCTCAAGGTTCAAATTATATAAGCTGGCTTTTTCCTACCCTGTCCACCTTCTCACTCCTAATTCAGGATGATAAGACCTCCGTTGTTACAATTTCGTTGTATATTTTGATTGGTTTGAAAAAATACTAGGCTCAATATCTGCGAGGCCGGTACAATGGTCGAGCTATGGTCAAGGCTCCGTTGAGGACGCTTCTTTTCACTAGCATTGTTTGTTTATTTTCTCTTGGGTCGGGACTAGGCTATGGTCGATGGTCAATTCTCCGTTTTTGAATGCCTACTAAGAATCTTTTGGGCTTTCAGGGGTTCAATAGTGGCCCTTTTTCTTGAAGACCTTGGGTCGCATAGAAGTAGCTATTAGGTACTGAATTGCTAAAACATGATATTAGGAAGGTTCTCTATTCATATGCTAGATATTTGTGATCGCGTGACCCAAAACGTATTCCTTGGCATCCTTGGTCCAAATAAAAATAATCAAAATAATTATAATGCTCCATTTAACAATCTCAGTGGCGTAGGTATACACTTTTTTTTATTTTTTAGGGGGTCCCCTCAAGGTTTCACCTGGGGCCCTTTTGGGTATGGAGTAGATTGAGGAGGGGGGAGGGGGCGTAAGCTTCAAATTTTTGTACCCATATAACGACATTTGGGGGTCCCCCAACTATCCCTGTGGGGCTGCTAAATGCCGGTTGGGGTATACGCCAGTAGAATATCTAGAATAATAGAAGTTTCATAGTTTACTTTCTACCACAAGCTCAATGGTAAGTGTATGACTGTATATCAGATTCCAATTTTCCTGTTTCCTGTTTTTGGCATCACTATAGGTCCATTATATGGGTACTTTATAGTAACTTATTAGTTAAATATGTAAATGCCCATTATAAGTATGTACCAACTTACTTGGTTGATAAAATTTAATGTTGGAACAAACATAGATACCTACCTGGCTGTTGTTTAATTTTTATTACCTACCTATTTATTAGTAGGTACTGTGATCGCGTGATTCAGTTGACTGATATTCGTTTCAACGCTCGCATTACCATAGTTATTAGTTATTTAGTGAGTAATGTTTTCCGGGTTCTAAAATCAGAACAAACCAATATTGAATTCCACGTGTCGGTCATTATTGCCAAACCAAAAGTAGGTAACCATTTTGCTAATTTTCAACAACCAACTTCCCTTATTTTTATACCTAGAACCTATCTAAAAAAAAAAAAAAAAAAAATCATCTTATTAAGGACGACATTTTGAGCTGAGGCTGAGTGCACCCCGAAAACCGCCAGAAGCACGTGATATATCAGACAGTCACCCGTCCAAATATACACCAAGTACGACGTTTCTTAACTTGAAAGTTCCGTCCAGGTACCTACATTCAACGTCGCATTAGCCTTTGTCTATACTATAGGTATACTTTGTCTACTAGAACAAAACAAAACATAGACACAAACAGAAAAGTAGTCATTGTCAAGATCACTCACTTATGTCACTGCATTACTTCACTTGCATTACGTAGGTGCAAGTGACGTGCGTTATAGTTAATAGTTTCCTATATCTACTTAGGTACAATGGACCTTGCAAATGTTATAATTTGTGTCTGAACATAGTCGACCGGCCGTCGATCGACATCGATCCACATCGATTTTACAATAAATTAACATCAATCGTTGACTTCTTTAGTTCAGTCAACCTGCCTTGGTGATGAAATGGTCAAGACCTTTGCCTGTCCATCACGATTTCATGGGTTCAATCCCATCAGAAGAGCGAGATATGCAATCCTTAAGATCCTCGAATAAGTTTTTACCTTTGAATACAAATTCCATTTCCCTTCACTTTTATGTCCCACAGGCCATCCAGTAGTTCATTTGAAAGCTGTCCTCACAAAACCAATCGACTGACCATCTCTCATAACAACAATATCTGTGTCTACGTATGTCAAGATGAAGTCCAAACTACTGAGTACAACCAGGACAAGTGTCATCTACTTCCATCTGTCACAGAAAAAGTAAGTAACTACCTAATTGAGGGAAGAAAGTGAGCTTGAAGTTTTAGCTCGACAAAATAGCAATTTTCAACTTTGTATGTTATTCCTGTATTTCCCCTTTATCGGTTGGGTAATTGTATTTTCGAACTTGTCGACCCCACTTGAGTGGGAAAAGACAATGTAAAAGAAGAAGAATTGTATCTTTGAACATCGGTTTCTTGTTTCTTGGGTCTGTTAGGATCGGTACTTACCTATTTTGAGAAACACTGTTTCCGAGATGGGTCAGACCAGGCGAGATCTACGTAGTATATATGCCTGTTATACCGGGTCCACAGCGTCCACACTTTAGCAACACGTTGCGGTGCAAAAGTGTGGACTCGGCATTATACAATCACGCACTGAAGGAGTGACGAGTAACCACATAGTATTTGGTTGACAGTTTGACAGATTATACCCACAGGGAACTATAGTACCTAACACACAGTGAAAAATACATGACAGTACTGAGATAGTTATTGGCGTATTGGCGAGAGCTCAAGAATTTTAATTGCAAAATTGCAGACCACATGCGTCTAATGTAGGAGTTGTTTCATTGCTACAAAATAAAAACGGCGGTGAAACAATCATCTTAAAAAAAAAATGTGTACTCCAGTTTCAGCTATGTTCATGGGGCAAGCAGTATCAAATTTGTGACGGATACCATCGGTCAACTTGTAGACAAATCTGCGGAGAAATATGGGAGCACAGAATCCTGTGTGGACGTCCGGAATAATGTGAGGCTTACCTTTGAACAGGTGCATTCACAGGTGAGTAACAGTGAATCCTTGAGGATGGGAAAACTATTTTCGAAAAACTCAAATGTTGGTAGCTTGGTCATTATGTAGCAGGTCATTCTCCCAAAAACCCGAAGTTTTATTTAGGAAAGGAGGACAAGGAGTAGGTACCACCTCTGTTTCGCGGAAGATCGGTCGAATTTTCAGCGACCGATCCAACAACAATGTCAGGACTTACCATCAGGCATCTTGTCTTTAGAAGAAGCTGCGTCAGAGTCAGAATCTATCAGTATATGCATCTCGTCTTTTCTTTCAGGCCACCGAGTTAGCTTCGGGTCTGTTGGCTTTGGGCTTCAAACCCGGAGACCGTTTGGGAATATGGGGTCCGAATTCGGCACAGTGGCAGATCACAAGTTTGGCAGCATGCAAAGCAGGACTCATTATGGTAGGTAAGAAATGCATTGAAACGTAAAGTTCTCAAACACAAAAAGTCCACTCTGAGGCTTAGGTATAGGGGGAACTGCCGCAAAAGTTGGGTTAAGCTCATACAAATCTACGAATGGTAGGTAAGAAATGCATTGAAACCTAAAGATACGTCTCCTCCAGTCGAAAGAAGTTGATGGACATCGACTGAAACGTATTAAATATAGCCAGAAGATCAAAAAGAACGAAAGGTCCGAAAGCAAACGAAAGTTTTAAAACAAACTAGGATTGTCCAATAGGTCCCTTGGTAAATGTAAAGATGTGTCCAATAATCTACCGGCCGTCGATCGGCGAGGTGAATCTATGTTGTCCAGGCAGTGTGGACGGTTCAGTCTACATCGATCGACGGCCGGTCGACCATGTGTGGACACACCTTTAGATCTTCAACGTACATATTTTTTTTTTCTTTCTTTTTCATCCTTTTCTATTCAGTTGCTCCAAAATAGTGGGAGAATGTCGAACGATTTTTCGTTTTCAGTCTAAATATACTCGAATCAGTAAGTATTCTTTTTTGCCTTGGTCTTGAACTTTCCTACCCTTTCCTTTTTCCTTTCCCTTTCCTTTCTTCCCTATTCGAGCAGGATAAACAAGTTATAGTCTATTCTATTCTTCTTGTCTTTCAGGTGGATTTGAATCCAGCCTATCAGAGCCAGGAGATTCTCAACTGTATCAAGAAGGTCAACGTCAAGGGCATAGTGGCAGATGAGACCTTCAAGACGCAGAACTACTACAACCTGGTCAAAGCGGTTCTGCCAGAGATCGGCGAAACAGCCGCCAGTACGCCGATCGCATCCAAGCAGTGTCCGTATTTCACTCATCTGATCATCGACAGCGAAAAAAGTCTCAAGTGAGTTGAGTATTTATTTACTTTTAAAACTATTCGTACATATAATTTATCGGGGACTGCTTCTCCATGGAAGAAGTCTACTATTGTTCCTGGATCACCCAGGAACAATACCAGACTCCTACCCCCTGCCAATACTTTATTCACAAATTTTCACGAGTTATACTTTTACCTTTACATAGGTAATAATCTTTAATTTGGTATCTAATTTTTTTTTTTTTTTTTTTGCACGATAGTCCCTGCCAATACTTTATTCACAAATTTTCTCGAGTTATACTTTTACCTTTACATAAGAATCTTTAATTTTGTATCTAAAAATTTTTTATTTGCACGATAGTTGTATAGTTGTGTATCTATCATCGTAGTCAATTTGTAGTTGATATAAAATTTCAGAAATTTACTGTGATCCTGAGTCTAGAACCTGGGTTGAGTTATACATAGAACCTCGGTGATATTGACCATCCTTGTTGTCATCTTTAATTTTCAGTGGTGCCTTCAGACTAAAAGACGTGGCTCAATCCGGCAATAGAGAATCTCTGGATGTCATTGACAAGGTTTTAACTACAACGCAGCCCGATGATGGATGCCTCATTCAATTTACGTCGGTAAGGAATTTTTTAGTAAAACCCCAGTTACCAGACTCCTACCCCCTGCCAATACTTTATTCACAAATTTTCACGAGTTATACTTTTACCTTTAGGTACATAAGAATCTTTAATTTTGTATCTACAAACTTTTTATTTGCACGATAGTTGTAGTTGTGTATCTATCGTAGTCAATTTGTAGTTGATATAAAATTTCAGAAATTTACTGTGATCCTGAGTCTAGAAGCTGGGTTGAGTTATACACAGAACCTCGGTGATATTGACCATCCTTGTTGTCATCTTTAATTTTCAGTGGTGCCTTCAGACTAAAAGACGTGGCTCAATCCGGTAATAGAGAATCTCTGGATGTTATTGACAAGGTTTTAACTACAACGCAGCCCGATGATGGATGCCTCATTCAATTTACGTCGGTAAGGAATTTTTTAGTAAAACCCCAGTTTTACCCTCTATTTGGCAACAAGACCCGTCTCCTCAACGTCACCTGGCCTGAGTGGGGACAGGGAAAGCCAGCAGCACGCGATCACCTAGGTGTCCTAAGTGGTCACCCATTCGGATACGAGCAACGTTGCTTAACTTCAAATCACCCATCTGGAACTGTTGCAATCAAAGTTTTATCGCCCGCACACGCCTTTAGCAGTGTTCAATTTTAGTGTAGAGAGCACAATGAACTTTTGGTTTAGAACGTTTTGATTCCTGACTCAATGGCACTCCCAACTAGATTCGTAAAAGCTTAACCCATCCTTGGCTGTTTGCCCCTACATTTAAGCCTCGGAGTAAACTTATTGTGTATGAATCACTCCCAACTATGTTTCAATTTCAGGGGACGACCGGATTCCCCAAGGCAGCATTCTTAAGTCATTTCAATATCGTAAACAACTCCAATATCGGAGGCCGGAGGTTGAACTTTCACAAAAACGTAAGTTTACAAGTTAACGTTTTTGTTCAACTACATCTTACAGATCTACATAAATGATATCAAGAGATGTACCTAATCAAATATAGGTACCTAGATCAAGTTTTCAGATGTCCTTTTTCTCATATTGGTTAAAGACCGCGATTTAGAAGTCGGAGTTGTCTTCAATTCTGGATTGAACGGGGTATTAAGACTACCTATTGAGTATACCTAATTCAAATATTGATCTCAATTCTAATTTGGTCAACGTCGTTCTAAGTACCTTTTAGCAAGATCTAGTCCAGAAGCACGAAAAACCAATGTGCAAGTGTACCTTTTTTCGATATTCATAAAAATCAGGACCTGTTCAAATACATAGATAATTTGATAACATCTATACTTCCTCCATCACTTACAGCACCAAAGGATCGCAGTCCAGGTTCCCTACTTTCACGTGTTTGGCCATGTGTACGGGATTCTCACCAATTTGCTATTCGGATCAACACTCATCAACGCATCACCCACATTTGAAGGAGAAGCAACCATGAACATTTTGGACAAGGAAAAGTAAGTTCAAATATCGTCCACATCTGAGAGTAAGCGAATATATTACTTCTTCAAAACTTCATCACATAAAAAACTTCTTATCAGTTTGAAGAACCAAGTAGGCTTCCCTGCCGAGTTCCCCGGCTGAATAGCGAGGGATGTCCTTTGTGTGAGGAAGGCAGCGGCCCACCTCTGTGGCTAAGTGGTTAAGAACACTGACTCACCATTAGGAGTTACTACATTCGAATTTCGGCCGGGGCGGAAACTTTCTTGCCAGTGACAAATCTAGAATAATATAAGTTTCATAGTTTACTTTCTACCACAAGCTCAATGGTAAGTGTATGACTGTATATCAGATTCCAATTTTCCTGTTTCCTGTTTTTGGCATCACTATAGGTCCATTATATGGGTACTTTATAGTAACTTATTAGTTCGCAGTCCAGCTACTGGCTTCATGGAAGCACCACAGGCGTCCAGTATGTTTGCCAGAATAAATTGTACACATTTGAAGTTATACGACTTGCGTTTAAATTGTACACATTTGAAGTTATGAAGACTTGCGTTTTGTTCAACTGGACTGGAATCTTACTGAGCCCCAGTGGTAATCCAGTCATCAAGTCACGGTTACTCCAATGACACTTATGCCCATTATAAGTATGTACCAACTTACTTGGTTGATAAAATTTATGTTGGAACAAACATACCTACCTGGCTGTTGTTTAATTTTTATTACCTACCTATTTATTAGTAGGTACTGTGATCGCGTGATTCAGTTGACTGATATTCGTTTCAACGCTCGCATTACCATAGTTATTAGTTATTTAGTGAGTAATGTTTTCCGGGTTCTAAAATCAGAACAAACCCGGGTTATGTTTTTTAGGTCTATAAAAAACGTCTTCTAAGTTGGAAGAACCAAGTAGGGTTCCCATGACCGCTGCCGAGTTCCTCCGCTAAATAGCAAGGGATATCTTTTGAGTGAAGAAGGCACTTTGAGTTATTCGCTATGAAAACTCATTTTGATATTTACTTCATTCCCTTTAAGTTACTAGATTCGAATTTCGGCCGGGGCGGAAACTTTCTGACCAAACTTTTCCAGTAGGCAGTCCATCTACTGGCTTCATGGAAGCACCACAGGCGTCCAGTATGTTTGCCAGAATAAATTGTACATATTTGAAGTTATACAGACTTGCGTTTTGTTCAACTGGACTGGAATCTTACTGAGCCCCAGTGGTAATCCAGTCATCAAGTCACGGTTACTCCAATGACACTTCAGGGACACTTTTAGCTAAATCTCCTTGAGCTATTTATTTCTCGGCAAAGTCACAGCTTTGGTTCGGGGTTGTGTTTTTTAGGTCTATAAAAAACGTCTCCTAAGTTGGAAGAACCAAGTAGGGTTCCCATGACCGCTGCCGAGTTCCCCCGCTAAATAGCAAGGGATATCTTTTGAGTGAAGAAGGCACTTTGAGTTATTCGCTATGAAAACTCATTTTGAGATTTACTTCATTCCACAGGGTGACAAGCATATACGGAACTCCGACCATGCACGCAGACATAGTGCACCGTGCAAGTCAGTTGTCGGAAGACGAAAGGCGGCGTAAATTCGCCACTGTAGACTACACGATCAGTGGAGGCGCTTCAATTTCCAGACAACTGATGAAGGCCCTGCAGGAAACGTTGTACCTGAAGAAAGCTGTTGTGAGTAAATAAGTCGTTTTTCCGTGTCCGTAAGGCAGGTACCTACATCTCTCACGGTATGGTGTTGGAAGGACTGAGAACTCGTTCCCACTTGAAAAAATCGTGTCCTGTGTAGTGGGAATAGGTACTATCATTTAAATTACATTTCCTAAAGGACATTCGGAAAAAAAAATGGATAAAACTCACGTCAAGCGGTAACAGGCTCTTGGGGTTTAAAACACCTTGGACAATATCTCGTCTTCTCTTTCAATGTCCAAATGAGACAGATGATCAACCTCAATAGAGTAGTGGTTAGTGCACCTAATTCGGTTCTGAAGGTTTTGTTCGTTTGGGTCCGAGCCAAATAGCTGAATAGCCAGCGGCAAAAGTGCGTGTTTCCCACAGATCACTGAAGTTAAGCAACGTTGTTTAAACGGGTGAGACATTCAAGTGTTTGTACCCTCTGTACCCCGCAGTGTGCCTACGGTATGACGGAGACAAGTCCTGCCACATTCCTGGCACTTCTGAACGAGAAGGATGAGTAGTGAATCCTTGAGGATGGGAAAACTATTTTTGAAAAACTCAATTGTTGGAAACTTGGTCATTATGTAGCAGGTCATTCTCCCAAAAACCCGAAGTTTTATTTTCACGTAGATAGCTCTTATCGATGTTTAACAACTCTCAACCCTTGTTTATACCTTGCTATAATTCCGTTCTTATCTGACAGACACCTGTTCATTTTCCGGCATTATAATTACCTATCATTTAGTACTGAGATCCTGTTTTCCACATTTATAGCTGTTTTGTCTCCTGTAGGTATTACCGACCAATATCACAATTTGATAAACGCCTGTAATTTTGTTGTTCCGTTACTTATCAGTTTATGTATGAAGGATGAGGAACATTGCTACAATACCGTCGGGCACATCATGGATCATGTAGAGGTGAGTGCTACAACACAGTCGGATACATTATGGATCATGTAGAGGTGAGAAGAAACTCTTCTATTTGTAACTCGTTAGATTTTGATTTCGATCGGGCTCTTAAGGGTGTTTTACTGAAGAGGAAGGAGGAGACGAAGACGAGGAAAAAGATGAGGAGGAGGGTTGTAAAGAAGAGGAGGAGGAGGAGGAAGAAGAAGATGAAGAAGAAGAAGAAGAAGAAGACAGAAGTCCATTATGAAATATGAATATTAACCTTTTGCGGACAGATTCATGTGTCACATGAAATCATGGTTCCGCCATTATGGTAGGAGAAATATAACTTAAATCTGGCGCAGTGAATCCTTGAGGATGGGAAAACTATTTTCGAAAAACTCAAATGTTGGTAGCTTGGTCATTATGTAGCAGGTCATTCTCCCAAAAACCCGAAGTTTTATTTAGGAAAGGAGGACAAGGAGTAGGTACCACCTCTGTTTCGCGGAAGATCGGTCGAATTTTCAGCGACCGATCCAACAACAATGTCAGGACTTACCATCAGGCATCTTGTCTTTAGAAGAAGCTGCGTCAGAGTCAGAATCTATCAGTATATGCATCTCGTCTTTTCTTTCAGGCCACCGAGTTAGCTTCGGGTCTGTTGGCTTTGGGCTTCAAACCCGGAGACCGTTTGGGAATATGGGGTCCGAATTCGGCACAGTGGCAGATCACAAGTTTGGCAGCATGCAAAGCAGGACTCATTATGGTAGGTAAGAAATGCATTGAAACGTAAAGTTCTCAAACACAAAAAGCCCACTCTGAGGCTTAGGTATAGGAGGAACTGCCGCAAAAGATGGATTAAGCTCATACAAATCTACGAATGGTAGGTAAGAAATGCATTGAAACCAAAAGATACGTCTCCTCCAATCGAAAGAAGTTGATGGACATCGACTGAAACGTATTAAATATAGCCAGACGATCAAAAAGAACGAAAGGTCCGAAAGCAAACGAAAGCTTTAAAACAAACTAGGATTGTCGATTGTCCAATAGGTCCCTTGGTAAATCTAAAGATGTGTCCAATAGTCTACCGGCCGTCGATCGGCGAGGGAAATCTAGGGATGTTGTCTGGGCGGGCCCGTGGCCTAGCGTTTAGAGGGCAGACGCGCTACCCTCCAAGATAACTAGGTTGGCGTATTGACTGAAAAATCTCTGTAGTAAGATCGAACATTAGAGAGACTCAGATTATTTTCCTCAGCCTGAAATTTTGAGTTTACTACCTGCTTTTGCCGTCCTATACAATCCATTGTCTGGACTCTCCAATAACGGCTTATCGTGATCGTTTGAGAACGGCTTATCGTGATGGTTTCAGATGCACAAGTCTATACGGAACGCCCACCATGTATGTAGACGTCCTAGCAAAGGCCAGTCGGTTGAGTGAGGAGGAAAGACGAGAGAAGTTCAAATCCTTCGTTTGAGAACGGCTTATCGTGATGGTCCAATAACGGCTTATCGTGATGGTCCAATAACGGCTTATCGTGATGGTTTCAGATGCACAGGTGTATACGGAACGCCCACCATGTATGTAGACGTCCTAGCAAAGGCCAGTCGGTTGAGTGAGGAGGAAAGACGAGAGAAGTTCAAATCCTTGGAGTTCACAGTGAGTGGGGGAGCAAGCATATCACCCGATCTGCTCAGGAATATAAGAGAAGTGCTTGGACTCCACAGAAGTATGGTAAGTCGGGGTGCACTCAGCCTCGTGATGACAATTGAGTAGCTACTTTAATCGAGTATAGACCAGTGGCGGCATTACCAGTGTAAAAAGAGGATTGAAAAATTCTCTTGCTAAACCATTAATATGTATCAGCACCTAAATGAGAAGTATGACGTCTCTTGTCACCCACCTGATAAGGGCATACCACGTGATGGACATGCTACAACACGACACCATAAAAAGATAAGAGATTGATTTCGGAAACCACCTCAACTAACTGCCCTAATATCGTGCCTGAGTATGTTTGTTTTGGGAGACTCCAGACAATGCTTTATTTTGGTAAGGCCAGTCACTCACTATCAAATAGACTTGATCAGGTCCACCTTGCAGGTCTATCTGATACCTGATGAGCACACGCACTATCAGGTAGACCTAACAGGTACACCTGATCAGGTTCACCTGTCAGGTCTATACCTGATATTGAGTGGCTGGTCTATTGTTGACTTTCTACAGCAAGTGAGTATTATTACGGTATGACTCAAATTATTTTGCTAAGGCCAGCCACTCACTATCAAATAGATCTGATCAGGTCCACCTGATACCTGATGAGCACACACACTATCAGGTAGACCTGACAGGTACACCTGATCAGGTTCGCCTGTCAGGTCTATACCTGATAGTGAGTGGCTGGTCCAATTGTTGATTTTCTACAGCAAGTGAATATTATTACGGTATGACTCAACAACTCCCCTAATATCGTGCCTACCTGGTATATTTTTATGAGAGACAGAGAGTCGAGACAATTCTCCAGTTTTGCTAATTATCTGGTGTTGATTTTCAGCAAGTGTATGGCATGACGGAGACAAGTCCTGTGACATTCCTGCATGACTCAACAACCCCCTAATATCGTCCCTACCTAGTGTATTTTTATGAGAGACAGAGAGTCGAGACAATTCTCCAGTTTTGCTCATTATCTGGCGTTGATTTTCAGCAAGTGTATGGCATGACGGAGACAAGTCCTGTGACATTCCTGCATCCTGCTGACAATGAAGTGTGTCGAAACACCGCACACACTGTGGGCAAAGTTCTGGAACACACTGAGGTAAGATACATAGTTGAAAAGTTGAAATCTCGAAACACGGCACACACTGTGGGCAATGTTCTGGAACATATTGAGGTAAGGTAGTTGAAAAGTTGAAATCTTGGAATGAATTAAGTACTAACGTTAATAGAGAGAATCGCTCCATTTATTAAAACAAACGAGGCTGTTAGCATCAAGTTGATTGCTTATAAGAAGAATTAGAAGTACAATACTGCATACCACCATACCAATTGGAAGAACCATTCATAAAATCAGTACTGCTTACCACATACCAATCGAGAATCCTTACAATTCTTCTTCTCTTTACGTATTGATCACGAAGTGTTTCGTGACCGAAAAAGCACGTCCTATTTGTATTCATAAGGTCAGTCACTCACGCTCATGAAATTGAAACATGTGTGGCGGAAAAAGCTTCAGACCGAGGTCTCTCAGACGGTCTGACAGAAATAGGTCTCGAGCCTTTTCCGTAACACACGTTCTGACTGTCAGACAAACCTAGAAACTGGTTCCAGACGGGCATAGGTGTATCAGAAGGTCTGAGCGCGAGTGGCGGACATTGAAGATTAGTCTGAACATAGTCGATCGACGAGATGAATCTATGTTGTCGAGGTAGTGTGGACGGTTCAGTCGAATCGATCCACGGCCGGTAGACCATGTGTGAACACACATTAAGGCCTCTGAACGAGTGAAGGCCATCCAAGACCAGAACCAACCTTGTTTTCTATTTCAGGTGAAAGTCGTGGACAGTGACAACCGAATGGTACCGTATGGACAGCAAGGGGAGCTGTGTAAGTGAGTGTCCACAACGGCGACCATAGACCATGAACCATTGACGTTAGCCTAGACCTTGGACCATCGACCTTCGCACGAGGGTGTCCACAAGGGAGTCTGAAACATCCTGTTTATTTAGATACGCTTGAAAATTTTGAGATTAGAATGTTATCAAAAAATTATACAAAACCATTGACCATCGCAAAAAAAATACTAGGCTCAATTTCTGCGAGGTTCGTACAATGGTCGGAGCTATGGTCAAGGCTCTGTTGAGGACGCTTCTTTTCACTAGCATTGTTTGTTTATTCTCTTGGGTAGGGACTAGGCTATGGTCGATGGTCAATTCTCCGTTTGTGAACGCCTCCTAAGAATCTTTTGGGCTTTCAGGGGTTCAATAGAGGCCCTTTTTCTTGAAGACCTTGGGTCGCATAGAATATCAACCTAATTATAAGTAGCTATTAGGTACTGAATTGCTAAAACATGACATTAGGAAGGTTCTCTATTCATATGGTAGATATTTGTGATCGCGTGACCCAAAACGTATTCCTTGGCATATGGCATCCTTGGTCCAAATAAAAATAATCAAAATAATTATAATGCTCCGTTTAACAATCTCAGTGGCGTAGGTATACACTTTTCCATTTTTTAGGGGGTCCCCTCAAGGTTTCACCTGGGGCCCTTTTGGGTATGGACTAGATTGAGGAGGGGGGAGGGGGCGTAAGCTTCAAATTTATGTCCCCATAGGTATAACGACATTTGGGGGTCCCCCAACTATCCCTGTGGGGCCGCTAAATGCCGGTTGGGGTATACGCCAGTGACAAATCTAGAATAATAGAAGTTTCAGAGTTTACTTTCTACCACAAGCTCAATGGTAAGTGGTAAGTATATGAAATGGTCTGTATATCAGATTCCAATTTTCCTGTTTCCTGTTTTTGGCATCACTATAGGTCCATTATATGGGTACTTTATAGTAACTTATTAGTTCGCCAGTAGAATATCTAGAATAATAGAAGTTTCATAGTTTACTTTCTACCACAAGCTCAATGGTAAGTGGTAAGTGTATGACTGTATATCAGATTCCCATTTTCCTGTTTCCTGTTTTTGGCATCACTATAGGTCCATTATATGGGTACTTTATAGTAACTTATTAGTTAAATATGTAAATGCCCATTATAAGTATGTACCAACTTACTTGGTTGATAAAATTTAATGTTGGAACAAACATACCTACCTGGCTGTTGTTTAATTTTTATTACCTACCTATTTATTAGTAGGTACCTACTGTGATTGTGATCGCGTGATTCAGTAGACTGATATTCGTTTCAACGCTCGCATTACCATAGTTATTAGTTATTTAGTGAGTAATGTTTTCCGGGGATACCTACCTGGCTGTTGTTTAATTTTTATTACCTACATACCTATTTATTAGTAGGTACCTACTGTGATCGCGTGATTCAGTAGACTGATATTCGTTTCAACGCTCGCATTACCATAGTTATTAGTTATTTAGTGAGTAATGTTTTCCGGGTACATGACAGTACTGAGATAGTTATTGGCGTATTGGCGAGAGCTCAAGAATTTTAATTGCAAAATTGCAGACCACATGCGTCTAATGTAGGAGTTGTTTCATTGCTACAAAATAAAAACGGCGGTGAAACAATCATCTTAAAAAAAAATGTGTACACCTTGTAGTTTAGAACAGGGGTGAGTAACCTGTATGTTGCGAAGAGACGAGTCAAGATAACTTAAATGTCTATAACTACCTATTTATTTTCCAAGTCATCAATACTTATATTACATAGGCGAATACATAATATTGGGATAGTAAAATTCAACGCTATGTTTATGTGTACTCCAGTTTCAGCTATGTTCATGGGGCAAGCAGTATCAAATTTGTGACGGATACCATCGGTCAACTTGTAGACAAATCTGCGGAGAAATATGGGAGCACAGAATCCTGTGTGGACGTCCGGAATAATGTGAGGCTTACCTTTGAACAGGTGCATTCACAGGTGAGTAACAGTGAATCCGTTTCAGATATCTCATTTCAAAGTACCGCGACACATCGAGTTTGTTCAAGACTTTCCCAAAACAACATCAGGCAAGATTAGGAAGTTCATGCTCAAGGAAGCAATGGAGAAGAGGTTGAATGTATGACCATTTGAAGAATATGACCAAAATCCAAATTCGAGGACAAGGAGTAGGTACCACCTCTGTTTCGCGGAAGATCGGTCAAATTTTCAGCAACCGATCCAACAACAATGTCAGGACTTACCAGTTTTATTTAGGAAAGGAGGACAAGGAGTAGGTACCACCTCTGTTTCGCGGAAGATCGGTCAAATTTTCAGCAACCGATCCAACAACAATGTCAGGACTTACCATCAGGCATCTTGTCTTTAGAAGAAGATGCGTCAGAGTCAGAATCTATCAGTATATGCATCTTGTCTTTTCTTTCAGGCCACCGAGTTAGCTTCGGGTCTGTTGGCTTTGGGCTTCAAACCCGGAGACCGGTTGGGAATATGGGGTCCGAATTCAGCACAGTGGCAGATCACAAGTTTGGCAGCATGCAAAGCAGGACTCATTATGGTAGGTAAGAAATGCATTGAAACGTAAAGCTCCCAAACACAAAAAGTCCACTCTGAGGGTTAGGTATAGGGGGAACTGCCGCAAAAGATGGGTTAAGCTCATACAAATCTACGAATGGTAGGTAAGAAATGCATTGGAACCTAAAGATACGTCTCTTCCAGTTGAAAGAAGTTGATGGACATCGACTGAAACGTATTAAATATAACCAGAAGATCGAAAAGAACGAGAGGTCCGAAAGCAAACGAAAGTTTTAAAACAAACTAGGATTGTCCAATAGGTCCCTTGGTAAATGTAAACATGTGTTCAATAGTCAGAAAAAGTAAGCACCATCTATTGGTAACCCTCCTGTTTCAATTACTTTCTGGATACTTCCTAAAATTCTATTTACCTGCCCTAAATCTGCAATCTTTCATCCTGATTTTTCAAAAGGGTTTCATCGAGTTAACTGTAACTGCTAAGGTCCTATCATCCCGAAAGCGAAGAGAGAATGAAGACAGGATAGGAGAAAGCCGAATCCGCGACCTAGCGCTTTTTCGACCAAAATCCAAATGCTTCTGTCCATGGGTTTTAACGTCACTGTGCCTTTGATTGCTAAGGTTTTGAATGACTGGGGTATCACCACCCTTTCGGTGACAAGCTACCAGCCTCCTCAGGTTAAACTCACCCAGCCTAAGTGTGGACAGGAAAAGCCAGAGGTGCGGGATTGTCCAGGCGGACACCCCTCCGGATAGAAACCACTCGCAACGTTGCTTAACTTCAGTGATGCATTGATAACTAGTGCACTCATCGCTGCTGATGGCTTCCATATTAATGAATTAATGATGGATTGTGTGGGGATGTTGGGAATAATACCCGATCGTAATACCTGCATGCCACCCAATTTTAATCACTGTTAGGTGTTATGTGATTGTGCATGCTAATAAATTTTATTAGCATATTTATCACTTTCAGCAAAAAATATGTGGGTAGGTTATGAAACGTTAGGTACCTACTACATTCTGCCAGATTTAAATAGTGGAAAACACAGCCAAAATTCTACCTTGTAGGTGAGGGTCTTCTGACAAATTTAATTTATGTGATTATGCTGATACCGGATAACCAATACTTTCACACACTAGGTCCTTCTCAACTTTCTGTTACACTCTGTTTATATTTGCTCTCAGATTCACCGAGTTTGCATCCAAGTGCCATTCTTTCAGATAGTGGAAAACACAGCCAAAAATCTACCTTGTAGGTGAGGGTCTTCTGACAAATTTAATATATGCGATTATGCTGATACCGATTAACCAGTACCTTCGCACACTAGGTCCTTCTCAACTTTCTGTTACACTCTGTTTATATTTGCTCTCAGATTCACCGAGTTTGCATCCAAGTGCCATTCTTTCACATCTACGGTCACGTGATTGGAATTCTGGGTTCGCTCAGCTCCGGTACCACTCTGGTGGTTCCTTCTCCTTCTTTCAATCCAGATGCTTCTCTGGTAGCCTTTGAAAAGGAAAGGTATGATGACCAGAAACACAGCATACATTTTGAAAATATATGTAATACTTAGAAAGCATAACTATGAGAGAAGGAAGACAGGATAGGCGATAGGAGAAAGCCAGCCGTTTCGAGAACGAACCTCATCCTTTCAGGATAATATCCACCCCGGGCGGGAATCGAACCCGTGGCCTAGCGCTTAGAGGGCAGACGCGCTACCCTCCAAGATAACCAGGTTGGCGTATTGACTGAAAACTCTCTGTAGTAAGAGAGACTCAGGTTATTTTCCTCAGCCTGAAATTTTGAGTTTACTACCTGCTTTCGCCGTCCTACACAATCCATTGTCTGGACTGTCCAATAACGGCTTATCGTGATCGTTTGAGAACGGCTTATCGTGATGATCTAATAAACGGCTTACCGTGATGGTTTCAGATGCACAGGTGTATACGGAACGCCCACCATGTATGTAGACGTCCTAGCAAAAGCCAGTCGGTTGAGTGAGGAGGAAAGACGAGAGAAGTTCAAATCCTTGGAGTTCACAGTGAGTGGCGGAGCAAGTATATCACCCGATCTGCTCAGGAATATTAGAGAGGTGCTTGGACTCCACAGAAGTATGGTAAGTCGGGGTGCACTCAGCCTCGTGATGACAATTGAGTAGCTACTTTGATTGAGTAGAGACCAGTGGCGGCATTACCAGTGTAAAAAGAGGATTGAAAAATTCTCCAGGCTAAACCATTAATAATATTATGTATTAGCACCTAAATGGGAAGTATGGCGTCTCTTGTCACCCACCTGATAAGGACATACCACGTGATGGACATGCTACAACACAGATGACACGTTAAAAAGATAAGAGATTAATTTTGAAAACCATCTCAATGCCCCCTAACATCGTGCCTAATAGTATGTTTGTTTTGGGAGAGTCGAGACAATGCTTTAGTGTATGGCATGACGGAGACAAGTACCTGCCTCGGTGGTGTAGTGGTCAAGGTGCTCGCCTGGTAAACAGGAGGGCGTGGGTTCTATCCCAGCCGAGGTATGGAATTTTATCCTCATATAATTTGAGAATTTGACCACAATATTTTGCTAAGGCCAGCCACTCACTATCAAATAGATCTGATCAGGTCCACCTGATATCTGATGAGCACACACACCATCAGGTACACCTGATCAGGTTCGCCTGTCAGGTCTATACCTGATAGTGAGTGGCTGGTCTAAGTGTTGATTTTCTACAGCAAGTGAGTAATTTCGAGAAAGACCGCTCAACGTCTGCCGACGACACCGGGGCATATTTCATGGCTCTTTTCGGAGAGCACCTCGCATCTTTTCGAAATCATTCGGGGATCGCGTACGCATGTATAGTAGGTATGTCTCTGAATAACGGATACTCTGTAGTTTTTTGCAAACAAATCATTCAATAAATCATTAATAAACATTAATATAAATTTATAATAATAAAAAAAAACGGGAACCGCTCGGAATGCTTAAAATATGACCTTTTTTATGACCTTTTAGAAATTTTTGGCATTTTATGACCTTTTCCGAAAAAAAAGCTAAAATATGACGAAATAGTATGATGTCATGACAATATGACATTTGGTTGTCTCTGGTGATCACCCATCCGGATACGTGCAACGTTGCTTAACTTCAAATCACCCATCTGGAAACGTTGCAATCAAAGTTTTATCGCCCGCACACGCCTTTAGCAGTGTTCAATTTTAGTGTACAGAGCACAATGAACTTTTGGTTTAGAACGTTTTGAGACATTCCTGACTCAATGGCACTCCCAACTAGATTCGTAGAAGCTTAACCCATCCTTTAAGGCTGTTTGCCCCTACATTTAAGCCTCGGAGTAAACTTATTGGGTATGAATCACTCCCAACTATGTTTCAATTTCAGGGGACGACCGGATTCCCCAAGGCAGCATTCCTAAGTCATTTCAATATCGTAAACAACTCCAACATTGGAGGCCGGAGGTTGAACTTTCACAAAAACGTAAGTTTACAAGTTAACGTTTTTGTTCAACTACATCTTACAGATCTACATAAATGATATCAAGAGATGTAATCAAATATAGGTACCTAGATCAAGTTTTCAGATGTCCTTTTTCTCATATTGGTTAAAGACCGCGATTTAGAAGTCGGAGTTGTCTTCAATTCTAGATTGAACGGGGTATTAAGACTACCTATTGAATATAATTCAAATATTGATCTCAATTCTAATTTGGTCAGCGTCGTTCTAAGTACCTTTTAGTTTTAGTAAGATCTAGTCCAGAAGCACGAAAAACCAATGTGCAAGTGTACCTTTTTTCGATATTCATAAAAATCAGGACCTGTTGAAATACATAGATAATTTGATAACATCTATACTTCCTCCATCACTTGCAGCACCAAAGGATCGCAGTCCAGGTTCCCTACTTTCACGTGTTTGGCCATGTGTACGGGATTCTCACCAATTTGCTATTCGGATCAACACTCATCAACGCATCACCCACATTTGAAGGAGAAGCAACCATGAACATTTTGGACAAGGAAAAGTAAGTTCAAATATCGTCCACATCTGAGAGTAAGCGAATATATTACTTCTTCAAAACTTTATCACATAAAAAACTTCTCAGTTTGAAGAACCAAGTAGGCTTCCCTGCCGAGTTCCCCGGCTGAATAGCGAGGGATATCCTTTGTGTGAGGAAGGCAGCGGCCCACCTCTGTGGCTAAGTGGTTAAGAACACTGACTCTCCGTTAGGAGTTTTTTTTTTTTAAGTTTCCATTTATATTTCATCGACAAAAAACTCAGAACATACATTTTTCATATAAATGGTATACCCACCCGTATAAGCAGAGCTTGTGCCACGGATGGGGAGTTCATTTATAATATTTATCTAGCTTTAAGTTACTAGATTCGAATTTCGGCCGGGGCGGAAACTTTCTGACCAAACTTTTCCAGTACTCCAGTAGGCAGTCCAGCTACTGGCTTCATGGAAGCACCACAGGCGTCCAGTATGTTTGCCAGAATAAATTGTACACATTTGAAGTTATACGACTTGCGTTTAAATTGTACACATTTGAAGTTATGAAGACTTGCGTTTTGTTCAACTGGACTGGAATCTTACTGAGCCCCAGTGGTAATCCAGTCATCAAGTCACGGTTACTCCAATGACACTTCAGGGACACTTTTAGCTAAATCCCCTTGAGCTATTTATTTCTCGGCAAAGTCACAGCTTTGGTTCCGGGTTATGTTTTTTAGGTCTATAAAAAACGTCTTCTAAGTTGGAAGAACCAAGTAGGGTTCCCATGACCGCTGCCGAGTTCCCCCGCTAAATAGCAAGGGATATCTTTTGAGTGAAGAAGGCACTTTGAGTTATTCGCTATGAAAACTCATTTTGAGATTTACTTCATTCCACAGGGTGACAAGCATATACGGAACTCCGACCATGCACGCAGACATAGTGCACCGTGCAAGTCAGTTGTCGGAAGACGAAAGGCGGCGTAAATTCGCCACTGTAGACTACACGATCAGTGGAGGCGCTTCAATTTCCAGACAACTGATGAAGGCCCTGCAGGAAACGTTGTACCTGAAGAAAGCTGTTGTGAGTAAATAAGTCGTTTTTCCGTGTCCGTAACAAGACCTTTGCCTGTCAATCAGGATTTCGTGGGTTCAATCCCATCAGCAGAGCGAGATATGCAATCCTTAAGATCCTCGAATAAGTTTTTGCCTTTGAATACAAATTCCATTTCCCTTCACTTTTATGTCCCACAGGCCATCCAGTAGCTCATTTGAAAGCTGTCCTCACAAAACCAATCGACTGACCATCTCTCACAACAGCAATATCTGTGTCTACGTATGTCAAGATGAAGTCCAAACTACTGAGTACAACCAGGACAAGTGTCATCTACTTCCATCTGTCACAGAAAAAGTAAGGAACTACCTACCTAATTGAGGGAAGGAAGTGAGCTTGAAGCTTTAGCTCGACAAAATAACAATTTTCAACTTTGTATGTTATTCCTGTATTTCCCCTTTATCGGTTAGGTAGGTAATTGTATTTTCGAACTTGTCGACCCCACTTGAGTGGGAAAAGACAATGTAAAAGAAGAAGAATTGTATCTTTGAACATCGGTTTCTTGTTTCTTGGGTCTGTTAGGATCGGTACTTACCTATTTTGAGAAACACTGTTTCCGAGATGGGTCAGACCAGGCGAGATATACGTAGTATATATGCCTGTTATACCGGGTCCACAGCGTCCACACTTTAGCAACACGTTGCGGTGCAAAAGTGTGGACCCGGCATTATACAATCACGCACTGAAGGAGTGACGAGTAACCACATAGTATTTGGTTGACAGTTTGACAGATTATACCCACAGGGAACTATAGTACCTAACACACAGTGAAAAACACATGACAGTACTGAGATAGTTATTGGCGTATTGGCGAGAGCTCAGTAAAATGTCTAAAGATGTAGATAAAGGGGAGTAGGAATAGTGGAAGAGGAAAGAAGGAAGAGCAGTAGGATATGACAAGGAGTAGAAGTAAGAAGTGGACGATAAGAAAAGAAGGAGAAAGAGGATTAAAACAAGCTGGGTCCGTCCCTCTGGGATTTTTTTTAGCCCCTAGCTTATTCGATCGTGATTAAAGAAAAACAGTACCTATGTACCTACCTAATTTGTTTAAAATTCAGGTTATTATTATTCTTGATTTGATTTTTTGATTTTACTTTCATGTAATGATTTAAAATCAAGACTAGAGCCCGTTCTCCCTTTATTCCCAATATAATGTTTAAGTCACCCATTCATTTTTTACAAGTGGAAAAAAATATATTAAGGAGGAGGAAGAGTAGAAGAAGAGGTGGGGAGAAAAGAAGGAGGAAGAGGAAAAGGATATAAGAGCCTACCGACCGTGTGAGGGGGGCCTTAAAGTCTACCTTTAAATTACATTTCCTAAAGGACATTCGGAAAACAAAATCGGATGAAACTCACGACAAGCGGTAACGGGCTCTTGGGGTTTAAAACACCTTGGACAATATCTCGTCTTCTCCTTCCATATCCAAATAAGACAGAATGATCAACCTCAGTAGAGTAGTGGTTAGTGCACCTAATTCGGTTCTGAAGGTTTTGTTCGTTTGGGTCCGCGCCAAATAGCTGAATAGCCAGCGGCAAAAGTGCGTGTTTCCCACAGATCACTGAAGTTAAGCAACGTTGTTTGAACGGGTGAGACATTCAAGTGATTGTACCCTCTGTACCCCGCAGTGTGCCTACGGTATGACGGAGACAAGTCCTGCCACATTCCTGGCACTTCTGGACGAGAAGGATGAGGAGCATTGCTACAATACCGTCGGGTACATCATGGATCATATAGAGGTGAGTGCTACAACACAGTCGGATACATTATGGATCATGTAGAGGTGAGAAGAAATTCTTCTATTTGACTATTTGTAACTTGTTAGATTTTGATTTCGATCGGGCTTTTAAGGGTGTTTTACTGGGGAGGAAGAAGGAGAAGAAGAGGAAAAAGATGAGGAGGAGGGTTGTGAAGAAGAGGAGCAGGAGAAAGAAGAAGAAGAAGAAGAAGAAGACAGAAGGCCATTATGAAATATGAATATTAAGATTGGTTTAAATTTTAAAACGGATGAAAGGATCTTCAATTTTCCACTCTCTCCTCCTTTTCTTTTCAGGCTAAGGTGGTGGACCACAATAATCGCATAGTTCCATTCGGCACTCCTGGAGAGCTCCTGATTCGAGGCCATTGTAATATGTTGGGCTACTGGGAAGACGAACAGAAGACCAAGGAAACTATCGGACCAGACCGGTGGCTCAGAACAGGGTTAGTGTGAATTTAGCAAAAGAAGACGAGGAAAAAGATGAGGAGGAGGGTTGTAAAGAAGAGGAGGAGGAGGAGGAAGAAGAAGATGAAGAAGAAGAAGAAGAAGAAGAAGACAGAAGTCCATTGTGAAATATGAATATTAAGATTGGTTTAAATTTTAAAACGGATGAAAGGATCTTCAATTTTCCACTCTCTCCTCCTTTTCTTTTCAGGCTAAGGTGGTGGACCACAATAATCGCATAGTTCCATTCGGCACTCCTGGAGAGCTCCTGATTCGAGGCCATTGTAATATGTTGGGCTACTGGGAAGACGAACAGAAGACCAAGGAAACTATCGGACCAGACCGGTGGCTCAGAACAGGGTTAGGGTGAATTTAGCAAAAGCAATAGACACTTCTTTTCAGGGATTTCATAGAGGGAACTGTAACCACTGAGGTCTTATCGTCCCGAAATCGAAGAGAGGAGGGTAGGATAAAACTAAGCCAGCCGTTCCGAGAACGAACCTTACCTGTTTAGGTTAAAGTTCGCCTCGAACGGAAATAGAATCCGTGACCTAGCGCTTTGTAAGGTGTATGCCCTACCCAAGCTAACTAGGCTGGCAGATTGGGTTGTCTGGCTAGGGGACGTTAAACAGAAAGACGACTAGCGTCTGGCCGTGGGACTATAAACAGGGAGGAGAACAGCTAACCCTAACCAGCCTAGCAAGCTGGCAGTTCCTCAGAGGGTTGTCTCTGCTTTTAAAGACCAAGTACAAGTCCTCACGATGGTTGACTGCGGTTCAGGACGAGTGAGCCAATTTAACATGGCTAGAGCTAGAGACCATCACCCCAGTGTATAGCAGATACAAAAAGACATCTTTTCTTTATTCTGCTATCGCCATTCGGCGAAAGCTAAAGCCGCTACAACAACAACAACAACAACAACAACAACAACAACAACAACAACAGCAGATTGGGTTCTTTTACTCTTTAGTCTCGTATTTACATTTTCGACACTCCAGAAAGATGTAGCTCAAAGTTTTCCCATAATACTGTAGGTGATTTCGTTCATGATAGCCACACTGCCCTCACGTCACGTCAGCTCACTTGATGTGATAGTAGTATGTTTCTACCTTTAGTCTGCTCACACTAGAGACAGCAGTATACTCGCGTGACATGTACAGACTAATATATTCATTCTTGAAATAAAACATTGTGCCCGTCATATGGACTACACACTAGAGACAGCAGTATACTCGCGTGACATGTACAGACTAATATATTCATTCTTGAAATAAAACATTGTGCCCGTCATATGGACTGGCTCATCCTTCCACCAAAAAACGAGACGCACAGTCGGCCTAATTACCTACGAGTTCAATGTTTGATTGATGAAGTCTGATTAGATGTCATGCACATTAATTTATTTGTGTAGGTGTTTGTTTGTTCTAAATCTAAGTAATTCCTATGCTAATATTATTACGTAACTATTGGGAGCGATAGTAAGGTCCTAATTAGGTAATTGACTGGAAACGGTAATAATAATTTAAATAGACCTCTATCCTGAAAATACCCAAGTCCTTATTGGATGAAGGCCCTGCAGGAAACGTTGTACCTGAAGAAAGCTGTTGTGAGTAAATAAGTCGTTTTTCCGTGTCCGTAAGGCAGGTACCTATATCTCTCATGGTGTGGTGTTGGAAGGACTAAGAATTCGTTCCCACTTGAAAAAATCGTGTCCTGTGTAGTTTAACATGAAAATATCTACTCATCAATAACATCATTGTGGTTGTGTCATGGAGCTGTTGGACTTCAATAGAAAGAAAACACTATGCTGATGATCCTCCTAACCCTTAGAGACGACCACGTGATAAAAATGGTCAGACACGTAACTACGAATATTATGAATGAGGTAAAACAAGCTGGGCCCGTCCCTCCGGGAATTATTTAGCCAAATTTAGCCAAAATGGTGGTGCAAATTTTGTCCAGGAAACCATAAAGCCAAAAAAACAAAAAAACTAGTTTTTGGGGGATTTTTTCCCTATATTATCTACTTAGGTACAATGGACCTTGCAAGTGTTATAATTTGTGTCTGAACATAGTCGACCGGCCGTCGATCGTTTAAATTACATTTCCTAAAGGACATTCGGAAAACAAAATCGGATGAAACTCACGACAAGCGGTAACGGGCTCTTGGGGTTTAAAACATTTTGGACAATATCTCGTCTTCTCCTTCCATGTCCAAATGAGACAGATGATCAACCTCAGTAGAGTGGTGGTTAGTGCACCTAATTCGTTTCTGAAGGTTTTGTTCGTTTGGGTCCGAGCCAAATAGCTGAATAGCCAGCGGCAAAAGTGCGTGTTTCCCAGAGATCACTGAAGTTAAGCAACGTTGTTTATGAAGGAGTGACGAGTAACCACATAGTATTTGGTTGACAGTTTGACAGATTATACCCACAGGGAACTATAGTACCTAACACACAGTGAGAAACACATGGCAGTACTGAGATTGTTATTGGCGTATTGGCGAGAGCACAAGAATTTTAATTGCAAAATCACAGACCACATGCGTCTAATGTAGGAGTTGTTTCATTGCTACAAAATAAAAACGGCGGTGAAACAATCATCTTAAAAAAAAATGTGTACTCCAGTTTCAGCTATGTTCATGGAGTCCTTATTGGATAACATGAAAATATCTACTCATCAATAACATCATTGTGGTTGTGTCATGGAGCTGTTGGACTTCAATAGAAAGAAACCACTATGCTGACGATCCCCCTCACCCTTAGAGACGACCACGTGGTAAAAATGGTCAGATACGTAACTACGAATATTATTAATGAGGTAAAAAAAAGTCTCAAAGTGGTTGGGTGGAAGAGCTCCTCCAGAAGACTCTGCCACATATAAGGGAAGATGGAAGGAATTTCAAGTGCTCCAAGCACAGATGGATAGCAATGAGTTCAGAGGAGTATACACACACAACCTGGTTTAGCGAAGTCGACGAGACGATCAGATTATTAATGCTATACGCGCAACTTGTCCCGTTGGACATAGAACCTCGGTGATATTGACCATCCTTGTTGTCATCTTTAATTTTCAGTGGTGCCTTCAGACTAAAAGACGTGGCTCAATCCGGTAATAGAGAATCTTTGGATATTATTGACAAGGTTTTAACTACAACGCAGCCCGATGATGGATGCCTCATTCAATTTACGTCGGTAAGGAATTTTTTAGTAAAACCCCAGTTTTACCCTCTATTTGGCAACAAGACCCGTCTCCTCAACGTCACCTGGCCTGAGTGGGGATAGGGAAAGCCAGCAGCACGCGATCACCTAGGTGTCCTAAGTGAAGGTTTTAACTACAACGCAGCCCGATGATGGATGCCTCATTCAATTTACGTCGGTAAGGAATTTTTTAGTAAAACCCCAGTTTTACCTTCCATTTGGCAACAAGACCCGTCTCCTCAACGTCACCTGGCCTGAGTGGGGACAGGGAAAGCCAGCAGCACGCGATCACCTAGGTGTACTAAGTGGTCACCCATCCGGATACGTGCAACGTTGCTTAACTTCAAATCACCCATCTGGAACCGTTGCAATCAAAGTTTTATCGCCCGCACACGCCTTTAGCAGTGTTCTTTAGTGTAGAGAGCACAATGAACTTTTGGTTTAGAACGTTTTGAGACATTCCTGACTCAATGGCACTCCCAACTAGATTCGCAGAAGCTTAACCCATCCTTTAAGGCTGTTTGCCCCTACATTTAAGCCTCGGAGTGGACTTATTGTGTATGAATCACTCCCAACTATGTTTCAATTTCAGGGGACGACCGGATTCCCCAAGGCAGCATTCCTAAGTCATTTCAATATCGTAAACAACTCCAACATCGGAGGCCGGAGGTTGAACTTTCACGAAAACGTAAGTTTACAAGTTAACGTTTTTGTTCAACTACAACTTACAGATCTACATACATAAATGATATCAAGAGATGTATTCCAATATAGGTACCTAGATCAAGTTTTCAGATGTCCTTTTTCTCATATTGGTTAAAGACCGCGATTTAGAAGTCGGAGTTGTCTTCAATTCTAGATTGAACGGGGTATTAAGACTACCTATTGAGTATAATTCAAATATTGATCTCAATTCTAATTTGGTCAACGCCGCTCTAAACCGATGATATCAGGACATTCTGCAAAGGAAAAGTAAGTAAATTTTGACCAAATGTAGAGAAATTTTGAGTTGAGTTTAATCCACCCCACAGCTTTCGATGAACCTCTACAAAAAGTTCGTCCTCTGATTGTTAACTCTGAAATTCTAAAACGATTGATAAGAATCCGATGATATCAGGACATTCTGCAAAGGAAAAGTAAGTAAATTTTGACCAAATGTAGAGAAATTTTGAGTTGAGTTTAATCCACCCCATAGCTTTCGATGAACCTCTACAAAAAGTTCGTCCTCTGATTGTTAACTCTGAAATTCCTAAACGATTGATAAGAATAAAATACATTATTGACTAAAATATTGCTCAATAATCCGTTTTATTAGTAAAGCATAATTGTATGCTTAATGAAAACTTATTCAACTCTTTGGACAAATGCGTGTTGTAAGATTGAGACCAAGATTCCCCAATGAAACCTAGGACTTTAAAAGAATAAAACCCTCTCTAAGTGAAGAGTGTTCTAATATGGGTTTTGCGTATAGAAAGGAAGATCACCTTTGCTTAATGAAAACTTATTCAACTCTTTGGACAAATGCGTGTTGTAAGATTGAGACCAAGATTCCCCAATGAAACCTAGGACTTTAAAGGAATAAAACCCTCTCTAAGTGAAGAGTGTTCTAATATGGGTTTTGCGTATAGAAAGGAAGATCTCCTGGCAATCACCTAGCTAGGGTTGATTGAGAGGCTGACGAAAAACGCTGACGCGATCTGTAAACGGGAAAAGGCGAAAAAGAAGAAGACTGAAGTGCTTGCATGTAGCAAACCCCGGACCTGCCACTTAAAAAAATGGGATTCAAACATTCACCCTCCCGCTTATTAGATTACCAAGTCGGATTGACAATTAAATTAATCAAGGATGGAGTTCAGAATCTTTAGATCTTGGGAATCTCTCATTCTATGCCTAGGCCAGCCAGTCCTATGTCAAAAATATCAACACAACATGAGTTTGACTTAATAAGCTCTGGCCCAAGTCTAAAAATTTCAGAGCGACAACCAAATGTCAGCCCGGCACCAAAGCAATCACCTAGCTAGGGTTGATTGAGAGGCTGACGAAAAACGCTGACGCCATCTGTAAACGGGAAAAGGCGAAAAAGAAGAAGACTGAAGTGCTTGCATGTAACAAACCCCGGAGACCTCAAATGCCGAAGAATTCTCAACCGGAATGCTCAAGAGCCTTGGTTGGCGTGCTGACATTATCACCTTGTTCCATCTGTATTTGATAAGACATCTCACAAGTCCCAAGTCCCTCATTGGGAGTGTGTCTGTCAGCCATGTTCTGCCATGTAGCGGCATTTACCTTGCTTCAAGACCCTTGGCGTGCTGACATTATCACCTTGTTCCATCTGTATTTGATAAGACATCTCACAAGTCCCAAGTCCCTTATTGGGAGTGTGTCTGTCAGCCATGTTCTGCCATGTAGCGGCATTTACCTTGCTCTTAGCATGTCTACCCCAGGATGGCTTGGCGTTCTTCTACAGGAATCGGCTCGTGTATTCTACCCTAGACCCGGAACCGTCCTGGGCTCCCGAAGATCTGGCATGGGCGGCCGAACATCGCCAGTTTTGGGATGATGTGGAGGCAGGCAGGATTACAGGTAAAGCGTCAAGTCTGTGGTTTTACCCCGATGGGTTCGAGCTTTGACAAAGTTTGTATAGGAAGCGATGGACAATGGGAGCTATGATATTGGATTGGTAGATAAATAATAAAATCATTTTCGAAATAATGGAATAATTGAGTTCATAATCATAATTGAAAAATATTTGGAACATGTGTTTTGGTATTTCGGTATTGTTCGATTTTGACTTTCTGACCAAACTTTTCCAGTACTCCAGTAGGCAGTCCAGCTACTGGCTTCATGGAAGCACCACAGGCGTCCAGTATGTTTGCCAGAATAAATTGTACATATTTGAAGTTATACAGACTTGCGTTTTGTTCAACTGGACTGGAATCTTACTGAGCCCCAGTGGTAATCCAGTCATCAAGTCACGGTTACTCCAATGACACTTCAGGGACACTTTTAGCTAAATCTCCTTGAGCTATTTATTTCTCGGCAAAGTCACAGCTTTGGTTCGGGGTTGTGTTTTTTAGGTCTATAAAAAACGTCTCCTAAGTTGGAAGAACCAAGTAGGGTTCCCATGACCGCTGCCGAGTTCCCCCGCTAAATAGCAAGGGATATCTTTTGAGTGAAGAAGGCACTTTGAGTTATTCGCTATGAAAACTCATTTTGAGATTTACTTCATTCCACAGGGTGACAAGCATATACGGAACTCCGACCATGCACGCAGACATAGTGCACCGTGCAAGTCAGTTGTCGGAAGACGAAAGGCGGCGTAAATTCGCCACTGTAGACTACACGATCAGTGGAGGCGCTTCAATTTCCAGACAACTGATGAGGGCCCTGCAGGAAACGTTGTACCTGAAGAAAGCTGTTGTGAGTAAATAATCCGTGTCCGTAAGGCAGGTACCTACATCTCTCACGGTGTCGTGTTGGAAGGACTAAGAACTCGTTCCCACTTGAAAAAATCGTGTCCTGTGTAGTGATAAGATTACACTAAAATATTGTTAGCAATGGCCATGAAGTCAAAACGAGGTTTACCAGCTAGAGTTAAAGCGCCTGACAGAAAGAAAAATGCTCTCAAAGACCTAGATGTAATTAGGTGTACCAAAATACAAAAAAAAAATCATTAGGTATACCTACCTATTATTTCACGCTTGTGTGTCGATATTTTCAAATCTTGGTGGTAAATTAGGTACTGAGAGAGAAAGAGGACTTGGACTAAAAGTCTTTTTGACTAATCAACTGATCTAATAAGGATTTCAACATGAGATCATAAAAATATCAGAAGACAAAAACACTTGGACTAAAAGTCTTTTTGACTAATCAACTGATCTAATAAGGATTTCAACATGAGATTATAAAAATATCAGAAGACAAAAACGTAAAAAATGGACGAACTTGAAGTTTATAAATTTTTATTTAAAACATGAGACTGTTAAACCTCAGGTTAACCTAGCACCCTAGCAGTCAGTCAGTCAGTACCAAAACAAACATCAGTAACAAACAGTACCAACACAGGTACCTGTAATATTAAATTTCAATAGTTATAGGTAGGTATGTGTAAATAATAATCATGCTTACATAGTAGTGACAGACACCGAAGCGAATACAATAGTCCGTCCCTTATACCTTTTTATTACTATTGTAATAATGAAGGAAGGACGGACTAAAAAATGGACGAACTTGAAGTTTATAAATTTTTATTTAAAAGTTCACATGAGACTGTTAAACCTCAGGTTAACCTAGCACCCTAGCAGTAAGTCAGGCAGTACCACAACAAACATCAGTAACAAACAGTACCAACACAGGTATCTGTAATATTAAATTTCAATAGTTATAGGTAGGTATATGTAAATAATAATCATGCTTACATAGTATATCACTTACCTGTAACTATTCTATCGTGTTCTGCTGCCATTTCATGTAATATTCTTGAACTTGCTGTGTAGATTTCTAATGATTCCGTCGTGGTAGATTTGAAGTGATACTTATTGCTTGGTGTTCGGAAGAGAGGATGGATGGTGGTTTTCCCTCGTTCTTTTTCCTCTCGTTCTTTCTTTTCCCGCGCAAATCTTCTCTCCAAAGATGCTAAAGCTTCTTTCTCTTTTTGATTATACCTTTCAGGTAAACTGTCACACATGAGGTACTCAGGTAAGATGGATCGTCTTGTGTAGTTCTTGGAGTTGACATATTCTCTTCTGCAAGAGTTTGGATTCAGCGGCCTCCTTGCAAGCTGTTCGCTTAAAGTTAACGCATCTTTGAACCTCCAATATTCCGGCTTCTCCTCGTCAAATTTGGCCAGTATCTTTGCACGTTTTCGCGCTCTCTCTTCTTCTTCACTCTTTGTAAATTTTGTCGTCTTCCTATGGTCATACCTGTAGCCAGGTGGTTTCGTAATGATTTCATCCCGATGGTGAGTCCTGTGGCCATGCACCTTGGTGTGTTCTTCATGATTGGGTCTAGCGCACACTAGAGACAGCAGTATACTCGCGTGACATGTACAGACTAATATATTCATTCTTGAAATAATTCCAGGGTTGGTATGAGATCAAGGGCCAGCTTTAAAAAATCCTACTCGATCTTATTTGAAAGGGTTGAAAGTGGAAACGCTATAAGCTTGGTCTCGATTCCGCGCCTGCCTGTGTGTATGTGAGGATGGAATTTAAATGAAGATTCCTGTAGAGTTTTGAGGAGGAAATAAAAGAAAGAGTTTGCCTGTTGTATTTCATTCGATGAAATTTATCTACAGACAGACGGAAATTTTGTTCTTCCCAGTACAACACTGATTTCTTCAAATGAGAGCTCTTCGAACAAGTATACTCTTAGGGCCGAATTTTAAACTCGGATTATCATTTAATCCTGGTCAGGATTAGCTTCTAGGAGAGCTATTCTATGTGGGAAAGTAATGTTGGACAATTAGTTTGACTAACTAAGACAGGAACTGAAAGTAGTTTTAAAAAAAATTCTTAAAACCTCTCCGAACACTCTAAGCCTAACCGCCCCTAAAAGGTAATCCGGTTTTAAAATTTGACCCTTAGAGACGACCACGTGATAAAAATGGTCAGATACGTAACTACGAATATTTATGAATGAGGTAAAAAAAAGTCTCAAAGTGGTTGGGTGGAAGAGCTCCTCCAGGAGAACCCTGCCACTTAAAAAAATGGGATTCAAACATTCACCCTCCCGCTTATTAGATTACCAAGTCGGATTGACAATTAAATTAATCAAGGATGGAGTTCAGAATCTTTAGATCTTGGGAATCTCTCATTCTATGCCTAGGCCAGCCAGTCCTATGTCAAAAATATCAACACAACATGAGTTTGACTTAATAAGCTCTGGCCCAAGTCTAAAAATTTCAGAGCGACAACCAAATGTCAGCCCGGCACCAAAGCAATCACCTAGCTAGGGTTGATTGAGAGGCTGACGAAAAACGCTGACGCGATCTGTAAACGGGAAAAGGCGAAAAAGAAGAAGACTGTGAAGTGCGTGCATCTAACAAACCCCGAGGACCTCAAATGCCGAAGAATTCTCAACCGGAATGCTCAAGACCCTTGGCGTGCTGACATTATCACCTTGTTCCATCTGTATTTGATAAGACATCTCACAAGTCCCAAGTCCCTCATTGGGAGTGTGTCTGTCAGCCATGTTCTGCCATGTAGCGGCATTTACCTTGCTCTTAGCATGTCTACCCCAGGATGGCTTGGCGTTCTTCTACAGGAATCGGCTCGTGTATTCTACCCTAGACCCGGAACCGTCCTGGGCTCCCGAAGATCTGGCATGGGCGGCCGAACATCGCCAGTTTTGGGATGATGTGGAGGCAGGCAGGATTACAGGTAAAGCGTCAAGTCTGTGGTTTTACCCCGATGGGTTCGAGCTTTGATAAAGTTTGTATAGGAAGCGATGGACAATGGGAGCTATGATATTGGATTGGTAGATATATAATAAAATCATTTTCGAAATAATGGAATAATTGGGTTCATAATCATAATTGAAAAATATTTGGAACATGTGTTTTGGTATTTCGGTAATGTTCGATTTTATGTAAATACCTAAACAAGTTCGTAATGGTATTGCGGTGGGAATAAGCGAAGTTTCAATCCAATCTCTATTCAATCCAGACAAAATAATAAAAACGATACCTACTATGAAGCCTATAAAATACCCCACATTGATTCCCTTTTTTTTAAATGCTCCAGGTTTCCATAACGAAGGATTTTATACGAAAAGCTCCTCGGAGAAGGAATGGGGTGAACAATGTAGAGAGCAATATGTTCAGGAAGCGAAAGACTTAGCAGTATTCAAGGAAAGAACGTGGGGACACATTGAAAATGTGTTTCTCCAGACTTTCGATATCTTAGGACACAAGTGGGAGAAGACCAAGAGACAAGTGAGAAATATCCAAGACTGGATTACGGCCACATTCTTCCTGAGAGATCCTAAAGCCAAGAAGAACATGCTGAATAATGTAGAGATCAACAAATTCCACAACAAGCGACGACAAGAATACATCAACAAGAGACCAAGAGACAAGTGAGAAATATCCAAGACTGGATTACGGCCACATTCTTCCTGAGAGATCCTAAAGCCAAGAAGAACATGCTGAACAATGTAGAGATCAACAAATTCCACAACAAGCGACGACAAGAATACATCAACAAAAGGTGGAAAGAACTCTGGGGTGATATTAAAATCTACAAAGAAATGATCAGCAGAATGGCTAACGTTTACTTCAAGTATAATTACCCAGATGGAGCTATTAGGACCCACATCAACAACTGGTTGGGGATCAAGAATGAACTTCTAGAAAAGGCTTTACAAGAAAGAACCACAAAACGAGTCAAGCCAAGCAGCACGAGAATCTACGATGAATGGTTCTTGCAAAATTACCAAAGTATCATTAAAGATCATGCTGACAAAAGAAAGAAATAAACGATAGATTAAATGTGATCTCTGGTGTCCAGGATGTGTATTGAAAAGTAAGTTGAAACAGGAAAAGAAACTTGACCAATGGTCAATGATGATTTTTTCTCCTTCCTCTCGTTGAGGACCAATATTATAGCTATGATATTTTGAACAAACATTACGACTATATCATCTACCTTTCACCTCCCATGATCTACCTACTAGGTATTTTTTCAAAACTTCTCTCTTTGAGAATGTTATAAATTAATTTGAACGTTTAAAAACCCAATAAAAAGACCTTTACCTTCAAATAAAGGGTGTCAGGAGCTCTCACTTGTGCCGCTAAAAATATTTACACTGGCGCCTGGCGCCCTAATCAAGTGCTCTTCACTTACTTTCCCCCCTTGCATTCAAATCAAAGTCGTGTGTGATGTCTTCACCATGAACGATGTCAATATTTTCATTCTACTTGAGTTTTTGATTTGAAAATAGACTCGGAAGCTCGGAAAGTTCTTTGGGCCATGAACGATGTCAATATTTTCATTCTACTTGAGTTTTTGATTTGAAAATAGACTCGGAAGCTCGGAAAGTTCTTTGGGCTCATGAACGATGTCAATATTTTCATTCTACTTGAGTTTTTGATTTGAAAATAGACTCGGAAGCTCGGAAAGTTCTTTGGGCTTTTTTTTTTAGAGTCGATAGTTTCAAAGGTCTTAACAGGCCTAATGACATGCGACATTTTCGCTGGAATTTAAACCCGTCAATAGTCGCTACGAGGCTTAGTGTACCCCGAAATAACCGGCAGTACCTACAAGATGTCCAGATAACATAATCTACATTTGTACTTCCCACGTAGTATTTCACGTCTCAGCTCCTCGTCTAACAGTAATATGAATCATGAGTACTAGGTGTATGCATAGGTAAATGCATCGAATTTTAGACGACAATATTTCAAAATAAATATTCCTGTCAAATACTGCTTGTATCGTCCGCCAATACCTAATGTATTATTTTTAATTGATATTTATTTCAATACTTGTGTATTACCTATTATTTACCAATGCTAAAAAGTAGAAAAAATTGTGCAGCACCAATCCGGTATTTTGAACTAGGACTGGCGTTAGGTCTACCGCAAAACAAAAGAGCAAAGTCAATGGGATGAAATATTTCATTGTATTTTTTTTTGAGAAATTGATGCTGCATGGTGCATTCGTTTCTGCCGGGGGTTGAACTTGTTCGAAGCCTACAGACGTTAAGGCTACTCAATGTGGTACAAAGAAAAAAAAAATCCAAATTTACTTTTGAATCATATCGAAATGATGAAAACATGAACCAAACCTTTCATTTGATACAGCTCGAAAGTAATAATCACCGCTCTAATACTTCAGAAATAATTCTAGACTGTTCAAAAATCAATAACTTTTTAATCATAATGATGGACACAATGAAATGGTTGTGTAATTTGGTGTAGGTAAGTATTTCTAGTAGCCGCAAGAAATGAATTTGGGTTTAACAAATAGATAATCAATATCTAGGTCTAAAACATAAGGGGTACAAGCTTGACATTCCTGAATAAGTGCTCCGGATTTCAATTCATCCTAGAAAGGGTGCCTATCCAGTAACTAACATAGGTCGGTACCCATAGAAATAATAATAACGTTAGTCTTCATTGGAGGCATAAAAGTTTACTGCCCAAATTCTTTTCTTCCACTCAACCCTCTATCAGCATATACAGAGGTAATCACTGTGATCAGAAGCACAAAAAAAAAAATCAAGTCCTTTAGAAAACTTCGCTTTGGAATTTTTTTGCAAAACACCACAAATAACAACTCCTTAACTTTTAACTTTCAAGACTTCCTTTCAGTATCAGAACCCCTTTTCCATAAAACAGCATCAGATCAGACCATCATAAAGGTAATATGGTATCGCAATCATTGGTGAAACTCTCAAACAACTTGTGCTGAAAGTATGTGTGGGGTGAGCGCGTCTTCCATAAAATGCATAATATTTCAGCAATAAAATCTTCGGCCTGAGATGCGAGACACAATAATCTTTTGTTTTAAAGCTCAATGGTCTCCCTTGTGGGTTAGTCGGATCAAACTTACGCCACAGGAAATCTCTATCGTTAATCGCAAGGGCTTTGCAATATATCAAGCCAAATAATCGGCTAATGTAGGTATATGCTACACCAGAAAACCATGGTCCAAGAATTCGAGGATGCACGAGGTATGATAAATTTTAACTTGTGTTTATAATATGTATATCTTTTATCTTATGTTTATTGGTAGTGGGTATTTTGGGATTGTTGCCACATCAACGCAATTTCAAGTTTGAATAATGAACTAGGTAAGCCTTAGTTCTTAGTTTATAATTAACTAAACCGACCGACTCGAGTTTCGGCTCTCTCGTAAGTTTTGTAACTTTTGGTAGGCAGGCACTTGCGAATACCGATACATTCAATCAATAATAATAAAAAATAAAAACAGTGTCTTGTTAAAGTAGATATAATTAGTCAACACAGGGTTTGACAGAAGAACGATGCAGGATGCGATATTGGAACATTCAACCCCTGGTTTAAAGGCTCATGTTGAAATGTATGTTGACTTTTAACTTGGAACCTCTGAGCATTCTTCATTTTCGGGTACTGGTGTTTGGGCACACGTGTAGAGACTGAAAATCGCCCAAAATTCATCTCAACATGAGACAATCTTAGACCCTTGGCCGGTTTTATTCTCTCCAAAACACAGACAGACATTTGCCTCGGTCGTGTATTTGTCAAGGCGCTCGCCTGGCAAACAGGAGATCGCGGGTTCAATCCCTGTCCAAGCATGGAATTTTGTCTCACTTATTCGAGAATTTGACGGCATAAAAATGGAGCGCTAAGGGCTAGGTGGCAGAGAACGCCTCCGGTGTTGACCTTGTCGGTCACCTTAACCTCGAAAGTGTTATTATTTAGGCACTTGCCAATAGATACAAAGGTCCTCATTTAATCCTTTCCTTGATGAAAAATGGTTCAGTTTTCGGTCAGTCCTACAATTCTGCGAGCATAATCTTTAAAGAAGTACATAGCTAGGTAGATATCTAAAGTATTCTGTATGCCATACAAGCACAAGATGGCTCTACCTTGTTTGCATCTCCGTTAATAAAACATAAAGTTATAAATAATTACCGACCCAAACGGCCAGAATGTTGGTAGGTCCAACGATTTTGGTCTTCGGTGCAAGATGAATGAAATTCCCCCCGATATCTTTTCTCAATCTGCTTTGTTACCTGGTGGTCCGATCTTTCTGATGGCTTCTTATAGTCCTCTGCTCGTGCCGACATTATTCACCAATTATCTTTTTTCTGGTTCTTTGTTTCTTTCAATTTTACGATGTGATTTACCTTTCCAAATAGGTACAGTTTTTATTATTTCCTCCAGTTAATTGTGTGATGATAGATGATAGATAATATTGAGATGTTCATTTAGGCTAATCGGAGGTCCTGTTTTGATCTTGCACCTCCGATGCTGCGGAGTTTGGAGATCTTTTGGTGCCTGTTTATAACTATCATGATGAGAAATTAGAAACTGGACTTCGGATTTTATTAATTAAGTTCTGCGTTTCCTCAACCCCCCGAAGCGCAACGGCACAACCACGTGAAGCCCCGAGAGCGCGCAGGGCGACCGTAAACAAGGGAGCGCCAAGCGCGACCCTATGCTCAACACCGCGAAGCCCCGGGAGCGCGCAGCGCGACCGTAAACAAGGGAGCGCCAAGCGCGAAACTATGCTCAAACCCGCGAAGCCCCGGGAGCGCGCAGCGCGACCATATGCACAACCCCGCAAAGCCCCGGGAGCGCACAGTGCCACCTTATACGCAACCTCCCGAGCACGCAGTGCGAGTAATAATAATAAACTGAATATTAAACAAAATAGGTAGGTACATAGGTACTAATTTTCTTTAACCACGATCGAGTAAACTACGGGCTAAAAAATTCCCGGAGGGACGGACCCAGCTTGTTTTCTTTTGAGTACATACTGGTATATCTGTGAAATACTAATACAAGAGATGTGTGTAATACCTACATACCTACAAGTATAATGTGAATAAACATTAATATTTTTCCTCATTCTAAAGAACAAGCTGTTTGACAGATGAAAACGTCATTCTAAAAGGATATTCAAGTACACAACATTATCTTGATGATATCATTGTGGATTGCATTTTTTGCAAACAATTGCAGTAGAAAGATTAATCTCAGAAATGAAAGTGATGTTTTTAATTTTGAATCACAAGGAAATTCGTTTCCCAGCCATTGTGTAAAGCTGACGCCCGCCAGATATAGGTTATGATTTGCATCGTCAATACAATTTCTTCTGTTTTCTAGGACTTTTGTTCGTTACTTCCTTCAGATTGTTTATCATGCCAATGGAGATAACACTGTTTTCATCTTGAATTTGCGGTCTACATTCAATTCATCAACAAAGAGAAACCGCTAATTTTCATTCTCAGGTGATAATCGAACTGAAATGAACGCAAGACTTTCTACTTAATTCCAGGACACCTTGATTAAAATAGAATGAAATAAATTGCTGATCCACTGTTTGTATGGTACGAATGACAATATGCAATGCAGTTTGCATAGTTCTGGATCGCACGAAAATAACAGGGGTTCTAAGACCGTTCGTAGGTACCTTTTGTAGACCAATAGTTAAATCAAATAATTTTAAATTTAAAGAAAAGGCGCGATCCAAACTAAAGTTCAGCAATATATTCTTTAGCTGTTTAGAAAAAGTAGGTAAGTAAAAAAAAGTAACTAAAAGAAAAACAGTGTTTGTATTTATTATTGATGTTAATAAATGAGGCCTTTTTAAACTGTTGGCATAATGGGACTTTTTAGTCTTAGCCGACAATATAAATAAGCTATATTAAATAAAAATAAATAAATAAATAGGTGCTTTGCTAAACTTATATCGATTACAGTACCTACCTAACTAACTACTACCTAGGGACTATTGTGTAGAATTATAAAACGGATGATACAAATAATCGAGGAAGCGTTGTAAAATCAGGATATTAAATCAATAACGACTTGCGAAGGATATCAAAAGGCAATTCCGATATCATTGAACGTGAATAATACTTTTAACCTGATCCAGGCCAATTTCGTACCACTAGAAGCAGGAAAAAGGTTACGTACGTATAGTTAATAGTAAATTAATAGTATTTTTTATTTGAAAATGTTTCCATAGATTGACAAGCCTGTCTAGTTAGCTTGGAGGATAGCACGTCTGTCTTGTAAGCGCTAGATAGCGTGTACGATTCTCGCCCTTTTCGGACACTTATCCTGCATCTGCCCTTGCGCAAAAGTCCAAAGAGGCTATTGACTGTAAACTCGGGGGTTGTCTTTCACAAGAACTTTACCTACTTGAATTGCGGAATTCGGTTCATTATACCCTTTCATCTAAACCTGAATCATTTTTCGGACACTTATCCTGCATCTGCCCTTGCGCAAAAGTCCAAAGAGGCTATTGACTGTAAACTCGGGGGTTGTCTTTCACAAGAACATTGCCTACTTGAATTGCGGAATTCGGTTCATTATACCCTTTCTTCTAAACCTGAATCAATTCGGAAACTACCTACGCAAAGAATCTCATGTTTTTGGACCAAGATCTTTCAGATCCTAGAAAAAGTACATTAGCTGAGCTATCCGCCATTTCAAAGATCAGCATCTTTCAGTTGAAAACAGTTGGAATGAAGATCTTTCAGTTGGGATGCTCCAGCAGTCAGTCAGTCTCACATAATCAAGTCTCAACAAATCCTCATGCCTGCCATAGCCGTAATATTTATGTTCACTTATACAAGCGTTGACTCTAATACCAAACATAAAGTAACCGCTAGTACACTTGTGAACAACGTCCAACTATACCAGCGGTTCTTAAGCTTTTTTTGTCCGCGTACCCCTTGGGTACCCGGGTTTGATCCCACGAACCCCCGCCCCCATAATAATGAGTACCGTGTGCCCTTGAGTTCAAAATTCAGTACAACATGCAAGCTTAATTGTTTACCTGGAACTTTACTTTCGAGTTCTAGTTTTCCTTAGTGACTCATTGTTTTTTTGCTGAGAGCTTTGAGGTCATTATGTTTTGTTTCATCTTCAGGTCATCATGTGAAATTATGGACTGCTTAGGTAATGACGTAAAATTCGCCACAAGTACCTAGTGCGTGATTGGTTAATTGTTAATTACTAAAAAGTTCATTTACGATTCTCATTAAGACTTTGATTTTATTGGCCTTACAGCCAATGTCTATTGCCAAAATGACGTCACAGTTACGTGGTCTATTGAATGGTTGAACCTCTATGGCCGGGTGGGTTACACCAGACCAAATTGATACTCTTTGCCTTACCACAAATAATTCGCCATTCGATTTGACATTGAATTTTCGACATCTTGGTTTAGCATAATGAATCTTCCAGTAAAAATGCTAAATGTTTCGTCTTCTGGGATTCCTGTTGAAGTTTGGGTTCCAGTCTGTCTTTGAACTTGGAGCATTGCTTGCATAATTGACCGGGTCGTTCCTTCCTCCCGCTTCTTCTTCTTCTTCTTCTTCTTCTTCTTCTGCTCATTCTTCGTCCTCTCCTTTTTATTTCTTCTTCGTTGTTCTGCTCTCCTCGGTTGAAGGTACAGGCGAGTGTTTCTACATAGCTGGAATTCAGTGAACCATGCAAATACCCCGCCCTGTTATTGTTCGACCAGCCAATGGTAAAACTCCGTTCCAACCATGGATGTCCGAATGTCTGATCCTCCGATAAACATTTCTTTGGGTGTAACCATGTTATTTAAATGAATGCTTCGCTTGAAACGATGTTGCTTTTTATTGTTTCCTCCACAAAAAAAGATCGGTATAATGCACCTTTACTTAACCCTAACATGGCTCTTACGTTTTTTGATCCTCTAGCTTGGTCCTCTAGGATTTCGAAGTTACTTTTCGTGTCTGTCTCTAGTAACAACTTATTAGAATATTAAACTCCGTTCCAACCATGGATGTCCGAATGTCTGATCCTCCGATAAACATTTCTTTGGGTGTAACCATGTTATTTAAATGAATGCTTCACTTGAAACGATGTTGCTTTTTATTGTTTCCTCCATAATAAAAGATCGGTATAATGCACCTTTGCTTAACCCTAACATGGCTCTTACGTTTTTTGACCCTCTAGCTTGGTCCTCTAGGATTTCAAAGTTACTTTTCGTGTCTGTCTCTAGTAACAACTTATTAGAATATTACATTTTTCCGATGATTTGCTGCTTCAATTGCTGTTGGATTTCAAAGTAAGGTGATTTCTTGCTGAAGTACAGACACTTGAGGTCAGATCTGGCATTGAGATGTTCTAGAAGATGTTCATAACTAGAAAGAGAACAAGACCAATGTTCTCTTCCTGAAGCTCTGATGATTTCTTGAACGATCCATGTAGGATACTGAGATATTGGCCTCATTTAAGGCACATGAGGGTGTCACAAACCTGCCTGCCTCGGAGGTGTGGCAGTCAGGACGTTCGCCTTTTAATCAGGAGATCCTGGGTTCAATCCCAGCTGAGGTATGGAATTTTATTGACATTGTTTGAGAAATCGATCACAATAATTCCTAGACACACTGCCTTGGCCTGGCGCACTGCCACGCGTTCAAATGTAGCCAAATAGGCCACGATTTCCGATTCATCATTTACTTTTTCTTCGTCGTCCCAATTTCCCAAGACAAAACGGCATACACCATGCCGCCTCACTGAAAGTGGACTAACAATGAATGGGATGCCAAGTACAGACACTTGAGGTCAGATCTGGCATTGAGATGTTCTAGAAGATGTTCATAACTAGAAAGAGAACAAGACCAATGTTCTCTTCCTGAAGCTCTGATGATTTCTTGAACGATCCATGTAGGATACTGAGATATTGGCCTCATTTAAGGCACATGAGGGTGTCATAAACCTGCCTGCCTCGGAGGTGTGGCAGTCAGGACGTTCGCCTTTTAATCAGGAGATCCTGGGTTCAATCCCAGCTGAGGTATGAAATTTTATTAATATTGTTTAAGAAATCGATCACAATAATTCCTAGACACACTGCCTTGGCCTGGCGCACTGCCACGCGTTCAAATGCAGCCAAATAGGCCACGATTTCCGATTCATCATTTACTTTTTCTTCGTCGTCCCAATTTCCCAAGACAAAACGGCATACACCATGCCGCCTCACTGAAAGTGGACTAACAATGAATGGGATGCCTATATCCATTTTGAAGATAAAATAGAGAACACATCATAGGTAGCTGATACAAAGAACACCGAAATCTATTGTGGATTCTTATAAGCGTCCCATACACGTATAGGTGAAATCGGATAGTCTAATCCGGGTCACTATGGAATCTACCTTACAGGTATTGAGGTATTTGAAGGAGTTTCTTCTTATGGTAGATGAAAATAATGATAAATATTGCACTTTAGTGATGAGCATTTCACGTCAGATTTGAATTTCGTGCTTAAAATCTGCTAGAAATAAAACGACCTCCATCTTTACTTCTCATCAAGTTCCAGAGCCACTTTTGACGACCGTGTGTAGCTGGGGTGGACCTGATTTGTGAAGATAAAATAGAGAACACATCATAGGTAGCTGATACAAAGAACACCGAAATCTATTGTGGATTCTTATAAGCGTCCCATACACGTGTAGGTGAAATCGGATAGTCTTATTCGGGTCACTATGGAATGTACCTCACAGGTATTGAGGTATTTGAAGGAGTTTCTTCTTATGGTAGATGAAAATGATAATAAATATTGCACTTTGGTGATGAGCATTTCACGTCAGATTTGAATTTCGTGCTTAAAATCTGCTAGAAATAAAACGACCTCCATCTTTACTTCTTCTCATCAAGTTCCAGAGCCACTTTTGACGACCGTGTGTAGCTGGGGTGGACCTGATTTCGGGTTCCATCTTTATTAGGAGAATCCATTATAGAATTCAATATATTATAGGTTTTACCTATACCGAATACCGATACATTCAATCAATAATAATAAAAAATAAAAACAGTGTCTTGTTAAAGTAGATATAATTAGTCAACACAGGGTTTGACAAAAGAACGATGCAGGATGCGGTATTGGAACATTCAACCCCTGGTTCAAAGGCTCATGTTGAAATGTATGTTGACTTTTAACTTGGAACCTTTGAGCATTCTTCATTTTCGGGTACTGCTGTTTGGGCACACGTGTAGAGACTGAAAATCGCCCAAAATTCATCTCAACGTGAGACAATCTTAGACCCTTGGGTCAGTTTTATTCTCTCCAAAACACATACAGACGTTTGCCTCGGTCGCGTATTTGTCAAGGCGCTCGCCTGGCAAACAGGAGATCGCAGGTTCAATCCCTGTCCAAGCATGGAATTTTGTCTTCATTTATTCAAGAATTTGACGGCATAAAAATGGAGCACTAACGGCTAGGTGGCAGAGAACGCCTCCGGTGTTGACCTTGTCGGTCACCTTAACCTCGAAAGTATTATTATTCCTTGAGCAACAACTGAAAGGGATACTGGGATACACCCAAGGATGCCCCACGACAGTCATGGGGCTTTTCTTGCACCCTGTACGCAGTAATGTACCTATCACCCCCACCACTCTAGTTTTTTAAAAAGGAAAAAAAATCACAAACAATTTTCTCCTACCTGTATTGAAAACTAAAACTTTACGATTGTATTCTCGTGTTATTAAAACGACTCCCGACTGTCTGATAAGAAATAAGTTTTCAAGTTTAGTTTCAAATCGCGAGGTCCCAGAATGCTGCCTTTGTGGACTTTGTGAAAAAATATAATTTAATTTTAAAAAAATATCTGTTCTAGTAAATAGTGCAAGTGGTTCTAGATAAAATAAAAGCACATTTTCTAAAGTGAATAAAATTAACAAATTATTAACAGTATTTCTAACCCATTTGCAATACAAGGTATCTATTTGCCGGAAATGTTCCTTAAGGCTAGTTGTCCATGTTTAAAGACAACAATTTGGTTCTAGTCAACCGTAAATGTTGGCCAAATCATGATTGAGAGAGAAATAAATTTGTATTTATCTAACGTTTTGGACAAATCTTTAACATGAAAACTGTGTAGGTGATTTTTCTAATTGGATTTTTCTCGAAATACCGTCATTATTTTCCTAGAGTGTCTCACTTCGACAACGGTGGGTTTTGTTACGAAGAGGAGAGTAGTAATGAAATTATCCCATTTTAGCCTAATTAGTTTATGAATTGTAACTTTAGCTTTAGTGTTTGCCAATTTTGTTGCAACTTAGCTTTGGTTTAGCCACACTCTTGTTTAATTGTAAGTCTTTTACGGAGTAGAGCGCTCTAGCGCCCGCCTTATAGTCTTAGCAAACATATATATCTTCGAGAAATGGAGACTCCTGTTAGACCATAAGTATGTTACGAGCCTTGACCTACTGATACAGAACTCCCCCAAACGATTGCCAGGTAAGGTACAAGGTGAACGACTACTCTTTGGTTATCTATGACTGTCATTTTAAAAGAAACAACTCGGGAATTGAAAGGGTGCGGAACTCCAAAAAAAAGTCATTTTCTCTTCTTCTTGCCTTATTATGTAGAACCTTCCATTATTCTACGTCCTGTGTTTTGTATTATAGACTTAAATTTGTGGTAACAAAACAAGAGCCTACAACTATCTTTGACAATACCGTAAGTTTCCTCTTTCTTAAAAAGTATCTTACAACACACTACTAAAGATGGCCAATAACTGTTCCGATAAAAAAAATGCGGGTTCTTGACGACCCAAGTCTTCAAGTCTTAGCAATATAGCACCGACCTAAAAGTAATTCATTCCCTACGGGGAAGTCTGCCCTAAACTTAGTCGTTGGAAGTTCACTGGTTACAAAAAAAAAAAAAAAAAAAAAAAACTGTTTCGGTTCACCCAGTTATTCATCGGACAGCTTAATTACCACTGCTTATTTTAAACGAGGATAAAAAATGTTCTTTTAATTAGGTAAATGGATTTATTGATAATATGTCCCATGGTTTATAATATAATGCATTAGTTATGGTTGGGATAGTTGCCTTTACACATAAAGTGGTTAAAGGACTTTGACTGCTCTCCGTATGAAAACAAATAGTTTTAAGGCCCTTCTGTGGAGTTTACACGTTGACTGGGTTAGGAAACTCAGCTAAGGTTTTTTTCAATATGGGATGGAGGTACGGTCATAACTTTCTATTCCCTCAAAAATTGATAGTTACGGACGTGGCCGTTTAAAAGTAACACTTATAAGTAAAAGTCAACAATTTAATTGATCCATATGAGACCAGCCTTTAACATAGTCATTTTCTATTATGTAGTTTATTTTCATCGGGTAGTTATCTACGACTATTGATACGGTAAGGAATGTATCGGGTGAATACTAACCCTCGTTGTAAAAAATATTATTAAGGTTTTACTGGGGAGCAATATTTTGTTACCCGAGTGGAAAATCGTGTCTTTATACAAATAACAAAATAAAACATGTTTTATTTTATCCATCTTCCTGTCCAAACTTTTTAACTACAAAGCGGAAGTGTTTGCTGGAAAAGTAATATAATAATACACATTTTTTTACCTTGAAGTTT